>NC_046662.1:5403760-5408196 GCF_010883055.1 Belonocnema kinseyi | reverse complement strand
CATACTTTGAATAAAATATTTGTTATCATTCTCTTGAAATAAATGTGTTTTTTTCTTGAAAAAATACCGGTTTCATATGTATACACCTGGTATATATTTTTTTATAATCATTTGTTGGGAATATTTTTAAATAATTGAAAGCATTGACAAAGATTTAAAAAATAGCAACAAATTAAGCCGGAAATTCTGGAAAAATTTTAGGAATAATTCTACTCTATTTAAAAGATATTTAGGAAATTTTTGAATTTTGAAGATTTTAAAAATATTCAAAAACTCTCCAAGATTTACGAACAGTTATAAAATATTTTTTAAGTTTTTCAAAAATTCATAAGTCTAATGTTAAATATTTACTGAACTACTCGGATGTTGCCTAGAATTTTATAAAATTCTGTGAAATAGAAAACAATCTCTTAAAATTTTTGTAGTTACTTCCTTTGGTATATTTGGAATCTTTAACAATCTTTTTGAACTTTCTTGAGCTGTATCGGAAAATTATTCTTATATAGTCTTAAATCCATTTTGAAAAATAAAATAAAAGAAATAAATAGTTATTTATTTTAAAATACAAATGTTTGTTTTACAATTAACATTTTTTTTTAATTCGCCTTTTTTTATGGATTTAACTTTTTTTAAGTTTAAAATTACAAATATTTTTCTTTGAATATGTAAAAAGATTTCAAAACATTTAAAATATTTTAGATTTTGAAGCATTTGCTAAAAATTTTCATAATTTCTTTTTTACTTTAGGAGAAATTGCAAACTCTCGATTTTTGAAGATTTTAGATAAAATTTGCAAGTTCTTTAAAGGTTTAAAAAATTTTCCGAGACAAAAAGTCCAAGGGGATAACCTATATTTTAAAACTTTGAAAGACTTCTGAAAATTTATATAATATTTTTAAATGCTTTCCAACCTTCTAAATGTTATACATATATTTTAAGCTGACTCAAATTTTATATTGAATTAAATAAAAACCTGTTAAATAAAGAAAGATTTCTCAAGCATTTTCTAGGTACTTTTTAAAGTATCTGTTATATTCAAAAACCGTTTCGAATTTAATCGAAAAAAAATAGTTGCTAGAAAAATTTATTTTTTATTTAACACTACTTATCCCTTCAAATTATAATTTACCTACAATTTTTCATCTTCCTTGACTGAAACATTTTATTGGTTAAAAATTCGTCAAAAGCTAGACTATTTTAATTTCCCTGTTTGTTTGAAGATTTAAGATTTAAGTTGAAAATTGATCCTTTTGGTTTGAAGTATAACTATTTTGTTAAAAATTCGTATTTTTTGCAGAAATTAATCTCCATGTTTAAAAAACTATTCTTTTGGTTAAGGATTTAACTATCAGGTTAAAGATTCTACTTTTTTTTTAAATTTGTGTTTGTTCAAATTCAACTTTTTTTTAGTTACAAGTAAAAAGATTTTTTAATGCAAATATCACCTGTTGTTCTTTTTGTTTAAAACTTCTTTTTTTAGTATAAAAATCCACTATTTTTTTAAATATTTATATTTTTGGATTAAAAATTGTTTTGTAGAAAATACGTCTCTTCTAGAAAATATTTAATATTGTTTGATTAAAAATACAATCAGTTTTTAAGTAATCTTTTTTGTTGAGGATTCGACTATCTTATTGGAAATCTCTCTTCTTTGGATGAATTCAACTGTTTATTATTAAAATAAAAATATTTTTGTATTGAAATATCAGTATCACATTTTGCACAACTAGTTTGGTTAAAATTTTGATCTGATATATCTAAAATTTAAAAAAAAATTTATTTCATCAACAATATTGCGAAGAATTATATTTATATAACTTTAAAAACAAGAAAAAAAATGCACCTATAAAATAAACTGTTCTTCGAAATTTTTATTGACAAAAATGAGAATTAATCCTAATTTTATACCCACTAAATTGCATTACATAAAAACAAGAACCTAATTCTTCACTTTTTTAATGTTTTCATTTCTCTTTCTTCAAGCTAAATTTATAACGAGCTGAAGTCCAATTTTCCAGATTCTAGTGAGGGATTAAGCTCGTCTCTCTGATCACCTCTCATTTATTGTCCCAGATCCTTTCTGCGTTCTTGCCTCTTTCTGAATAGCTGGTATTCAATAAAACTTTCACTGTGAATTTCAGTCTACTGTTGACCGCTATATATACCTTGAGAAAGAAAAATTCAGTGTAAAGAATCCGGAAAGTTCTTATTCAGTTCACATGAAGATTGTTTGGCAAGAAGAAAATTTTTCTGGGACAAAGTATGGATAAATTCAATCACCAGGGTGGCTATATGCCCGGGAGAAACGGCATAAGGCTGGGAATGAAATATTATACCGGGACATTTTCCGAATTTCGTAATTTCAGGGGATTCTATGATATTCTTATGGTTCAGAAAATAACTGATTCACAAGAAATAGTCAGTCCCACTCGAATTTGGATGGGACTGACGCTATAGCTGTTAGTCCCACCTCACCACTTTAAATAATAAATAATACAAACAATAGAGTAGTTTTGAAATGGGCTGAAAGTTTGGTTAACAAGAATTTAGAGGGTTAAAAAAAGTGCATGATGAAGAGTGCCAGTGGAGTAAGAGACACTTGAAATGAAAGAATTCGGATACTAATGGGCCCGAGTCAAGAGTTTTTTTCGGATTTTCATTCTGCGAATTTTTTGTCATCAGACACAGACTATTTCAAATCCCTGATGAATTAAAGATCTTGCGAATTAAATTATTAACATTCTGAAAATCTCTTTCGGTGATGTTTTAGTAGGGACAAAATTAGACGCATAATACAGTATGAAGTTTATCCTTTACTGCTGTTGTTCTTCTAAAAAAAAATTAATTGTTTTAAATAATTAATTTTTGTCACAGACTTAAGATGGTTACTGCCCAACATGTCGAAGGTATTTTGGGTTAGAGTTGGATTTTATTTTTGATTATTTAACACGGTGCTGTCCTGGTATATATCATCAGTCATGGACGCATTTTTAAATATAATGCAATCAACTGATCTGATGAGAGCAGTGTGCCCCGACATATTGGATAAAACCTGGGTTTTACCCCATCATTGATGGACTGGGTTGCATTCAAGTAAACGATGGGGGGACCTACAGTTTAAGGTGGGTTCCGCACCACCAGAACCTCGGTAAAGGTACATAGAAAAATTTCCAGAGGTACCGGCTCAGGGATCGAACCCCGGACCACAGAACTTACGATTACCGGTTGAGTGGTTTCCCATTAAGCTACTAGAGAGATTGAGAGCAGAATCTTTTTTAAGAAATACAATAAGCATTATTAAAACAGGTGTTACAAGTCAAATTTTCCAAGGAATCTGTATTATCATAAGAGAATAACAGAATTACTTAACGTGTTTACAGACTAGAACTAGATGAAGCTATGAATTATACAAATTTTTAGTTTAAATTTTTTCTACAAAAAAATTTAATTTATAGCTCCATCTTTTCTGTAAAGATGTTGAGATGTTCTGTTATTCTCTGATGCTAATACAGATTCCTTGGAAAATTGGCGTGTAAAACCGAGAATAATAATGCTTAAATTTCTGAAAAGGTAATCTTTTCTTGATCTCTCTAGTAGCTTAATGGGAAAGCACCCGGCCGGAAATTATTATTTAACTGTTGTCTCAAAATTAATATTTTTGAGATGAAAATTCAACGGTTTTTGTAGAAAAATTAAGTGTATTATTTAAAATTCGTTTTTTTTTTAAATTTCAGAATTAAATTTCTTTAGGTGAAAATGTTGCCGTTTTATTTTTGTTGAAAACTTATCTTTTTTAGTTGGAAATTCAAATACTTCGTTGAAAGTTAAACTGCTTTGTTAAAAATTTAGTTTTCTGATTAAAGACAACTGATATTTGTTGAAAATGGTTTCGTTGAAAATTGTAATATTTTATTCAGAATTCGTTTTTTTTTGTTGTTATTAAAAATGCATTTTGTTGCAATTCTGTTCTTTTGATAAATAATTAATGTTTTTGCTTCGAATTGGTTTCTTTGGTTATAAGCTTATTTGTTTGGTTGAAAATTCAACTATTTGGTTAATAGTTCGTTTTCTTGGCTGAAAAATAAATTTTTTTTAACTGAAAATGTAGCTTTTAATTTTTTAATGGCAATTTATTTTTTCGAATAAATGTTCTTTGTTTTGTTTGTTAAAAAAAGGTTCTTTATCTGAAAATTCAACTATTCTATTTATCAATGTTTTACCTTCTTAGACTTTTATCTGAGAAGGTATTAGGTTTTTATAAAATTTGACCTCTACAGTTTTGTCAAATGCTTCCGTTTTGAGACCCTATCAACCTGAAAGGCAGGTTTTTACGTATTTGTCTATTTGTATGTATGTATGTATGTATGTATGTATGTATGTATGTATGTATGTATGTATGTATGTATGTATGTATGTATGTATGTATGTATGTATGT
>NC_046662.1:5396594-5403660 GCF_010883055.1 Belonocnema kinseyi | reverse complement strand
ACGCCAATTAGCACAAATGGTAAGTTCCGACAGTGCCTACAAGTGTGCCTACTGGCCGCTAAATGGCAATACCGGTTTCATATGTATACACCTGGTAAAGAGTCACTTCAAATACTTTCAGGAATTTTAACAAAATTTTTTATTATTTTAAATCCTTTCAAAATTGTTACAAAATTAAAATTTTTATCACGGTAACCTCAAAAATCTAAAAATTTTGTTAGGTTTATTGAAATTTGTTCAAAAATTTGTTATCATTTAAAATCATTAGAAATTTTCCTAAAATTCCAAATTCCTTTTTGATAATTTTGAAAATATTTCGGAATGTTTTTAAATCTTTTGAAATATTTTTATAAAATCAATTTAATAAAATTAAAAATCATTAAAAATTTTCGGAAAAATTATACGAAATTTTTTAAATTCCTTTTAAGCCTTTTCAAACTTCTAAATATGCATTACACTTATTAAATATATATTTTTTTGTGCAAAATTAATCATTTTTGCTTTGAAATCTTCTACATTATTATCTGAAAATTTTGGAAATCATGTAAAATATAATTAAATCCTTTTAAATTATTTCTTTAAATTAATTTTTATAACAAAAATTAATTAAAAATTAAAATGTTGTATTTTAACGTTTTTATAGTATTCAATTTCTAACCGTAGAACATTAAAATTATTTTTCAATGTTTCTAAACATTATTAACACAACTTTTTTTTTCAAATGATTATTTATTCTCTTATATTAAAAAATAACTTAAGAAAAAATATGTTGAAAACGAATCTGGAAGATTTTAAAACTAATTTTTTAATTTTTTCGGATTTACAAAAATGCTAGAAACACTTTGAATTGTTTCAAATGTTATTTAAAAGTTCTAGAAGTTTGAAAATATTCAAAAATAATTTATATATCAAGCATAGGAAAAAATTATTTCAACAAAATAAAGATTTTTAAAGATTTCAAAGAACGAATAAGCAAAGCTTTTTAAGAATTTTGAATGTTTTTGAAAAAAGAAACCTTTTCTCAATACTCATAAAGATTTTGAAAAATTTTCAACAAAATATGGATTTTGAAATGTTGAAAATAAACAGATTTCCTAAGGTTTTGGGAAAGAATTTAACAGATTTTAATTTAATTCTTCTATTTTGCAGGACTGTGAAATATAAAAAATCGAGTAGGATTAAGAGATTTCAAAAAACTTAAAAAGATTTTTGAAGATTTAAATTTACAAACAAATCGAAGAAAATTCGGCAAATTTTTAGGCCATTTTTTTTAATTTTCAAAGATTTTCAGAATCTTAGAAATAATTCGACTCAGTTTAAACAAGGTTTAAAAAATCATCTATTTTGTTACAAATATAATATTTTTCGTCGAAAAATAAAATTGTTTGCTTGGAAATTGATCTTTTTTTATTGTTATTTAGTTATCAACTATTACATTTTTCGTTGAGAATTCATCTTTTTTGTTAGAAAATTTTATTATTTATTTTATTTAAAAGTCTATCTTCACTGTTAAAGATTAATTTTTTTGGTTTCAAATTCATCATTTAAATTGAAAAGTCCTCCCTTGTGTTAAGAATGTATTATGTAAATATTTTGTTGAAAACTCGTCTTCTTGATAGAAAATGCATGCATTTGGTTAAACAAGTAACAATCTAGATTCAAAAATTACCCTTTATATTAAAAATTCATATTTCCAGGTTTTTAAATTTTCTTAGATTTCTTGCTTTTTGCTATGATAAATTAATATTGAATAAAATTTTATATTTCATGAGAAATTTAAATGATAACTTCATCGTTACAAAATATTTACTTTCAAATTATAATTGATTTTTCAGTAAGTGTCAATTTAAGATTAGAAAATTCTCTACAATGTAAATTCCGTGAAATTATAAAGAAATACATCTTGCCCGTTCATTTTATGAAGAGGTTTTATTCGCAATTATATTTTCAATCAAGAAATTAATTAAGTACTAGTTAAAGGCTTTAATAAAGCAATGTTTTAATAACGATTTCAAAAGGACTTAGAACAGCTCTTCGTTCTGATCTATATTAAACTTCGTAACTAAATGTTGACACAACAAATAGGGAAAAATTGTTTACAAATAATTATATAATTTTATAAAATTTAAAAATTCTTAAAGTAGGTTTCAACATTCAAATTGCTTTTCATTATTCAGTTCATTTTTCGAATATAAGTTTAGAAAGAGGAAGATAATTGTATTTCAGCGGAACTGCTTTGAAGTTAACAGTTTTGTCTTGTGAAAGTGTATTGAACAAATATTTCTATTGGTGTAGAAACTCTCAATTGACTTAAAGGTTTATTAAAGTTGAAGAACTGTTCAGGAAAGGTATTGAATTGCCCGTTATGTAATTAAAAGTTAGCAATAGTCATTTCCTTCCTGTTGAATATTCAAAATTAACGACTTTTTAAATTATTACTTGATGTTAAAAGTTATAGTTTCAAGCATTTTAAATTTTCAATTGAAATTTATATTGTTTTAAGACCATGGATGAACGAACCGAAATTTCGGTACAAATAATCCCATTGCTTTTTTTCTAAGACTCTCTTAAATGGAACCAATGAAAATGTCACTGGTTGAATCAGTAATTTAAATTCTCACTGGTGAACCAGTGATTTTCTGACTGACTACGTGAACCCATAAGGGGCCGTACTTAAATTACGTAACGGTTTATAGGCTCTCTCTAACACCCCCAACCCCCTGTAATAAAACTTAATAAAATATTTATACCCGCCCCCCCCCTCTTTTTTTACTGCAAATAATGTTTAGTTTCCAGAAATGCTTTGCTATTTATTGCTAGTTCATTTTTCGGAATGAAACATCATTTCAGATGCAAATTGAACATTTTCAAATTAATTTTGTTGAAAAAGAATCTGCCCGCTTCGCGAGCACATTCTCATTGCGCGGCTCGCTTCGCTCGCAAGTTTGAACGCGCCTAGGGCGCGCGAATTTTGGTTCTCGCGCTTCGCGCTCGATAATGTATTTACCCCGCGCTACGTGCTCTGTATTTTTAAACAGATTTTTCTAAACTAAAGGTCAAAGCATCGACAACAGTAAATTGATCATTGTGAATTCTCTTTTGTTAAAGCTCCTTAGGCTTTAACGAACACATTCTCATCGCGCGTCTGGCGCTTCGCACTCGAGTTTACTCCTGAAATTGTTTATCATTCCCATAAATATATGTTATTATAATTCATAACATGCATTGGTATTAAAACTGACGTAGTTTCATCATCTTCGAAGATTTGAAGAAATTTGAAATTATTTTTTTGCAATTCGTTTTGAATTCACCCTGAATTGTTGTGAATTTATCCTAAATTCTTTTTAATTCTTCTAAATTCACTCTATTCTATTCATTCGATGGATTACAAAAAAAAAATTGTTTCATTCATCTTGAAGTCTTTCAAACTCACCCTAAATTCGAAGGTATGGGACCAAATTCGTTCGAATTCTCTTTAATTTTTTCCCAAATAATTTTCGTATATATTATATTTATTTTTGGAGATATTCTCTTAAAACTAGATTCAACTTCTACGTTTTTCAATTTTGGAAAAATGGTTGCGGATGAGATTCCTTAATTCATAAAGTCTGCTTTTAATACTTTGAAATATAATTTGTTTAGTTTTTATGTTTAGAATTTGAAAATATAAATGAGAAAGAAGTGTTTTTGGAGACACTTAGAAAAAACTGGTGAATTTTCGAAAACATTTTTATTTGTCTTGTGTCGCTTTTTCAAACATTCAATTTCATTATTTTCAATGTTATTTTTTACGATTAAAACGAAAACTACGCGTTAAAAAAAATTATTCTAAAACCATTTTTAAACTGTTGTGGGTTGAAAAACTTTTGCGAATTCATTCTCCCGTAACTTGTGTCATTTGAACTATAATTTCATTTTTTCATTTTAATTGTTATTTTTTACGATTTAAATAGAAACTACCTATCATATTAGAAAAACCCATTTATAACAAATGTTTGCTCTACTTTCGGTGAAAAAACGTTATCTATTTATTTTTTCTTAGCTTGTCTCGTGTGTCGAAAAATTTAATTTTTCTATTTTTAATTTTTTTTTTATAATAAAAAACTGCGTGTCCTATACAAAACTGATTAATAACAAAGTTGTAAATATTTTTTGGTCGCGCAAAGTTTGTCTTATCATTTTTTTCCTATCTTGCATAGTTTAACCGCAAAATGCAGTCTTTGATTTTTTATTATTTTTCGTGCGGTCAAAATTTGAATTTTGAATTTTTCGAAAAAATTCAAAAAGTGGTTATGATAATCTTGTAGGGCTATTAAAAATTGACATAAAGACAGACATACATACAGACACATTCTTAAAAACCTGCTTTTTGGATTCTAAATAGTTGAGATTTTAATTAAAAAGAATTTTCCATTAAAAATATAAGTCTTAGAAAAAATGCTTTTTTAATAAAGTCATTTAACCATAGCTTTTAACCAAAATAGTTAAATATTGAAGCGAAGAAAAATAATTTTTAACCAAAAAGTTTCACTTTTATTTAAAAAAAAAATAAATTTCTACAAAAACAGAAGAATTTTTTAATCAGAAGGATAAATTTTCCAAAAAATAGTTGAATTTTTGGCTGCAAAAGATTTCAGATAATTTCCAACAAATTTATGAATTGAATTAAATTGAATGAATTGAAAAAAATATAGATATATTAATCATTTTGACCAAAAAATATGATTTTTTAACAATGTGAACTTTTAAGTAAAAAAACAAACAAATTTTTAAAAAAAGAGTTGAATTTTCAACAGAACAGTTGCATTTTTATCCAAGGAGATGCAATATTTCTACTAACAAAAATGAACTTTTAAATCAAGAAAACAAATTATTAAAACAAATTGTTTTTAGACAAAAAACATTACAGTTGACTTATCAACAACAAGGCATTATCTACCCAAAACTTCGCTTTTTTATGTGATTTTTTTAATCGCGAACTTTATGCTAGTTTTAGTAAACTTGAGAATGTGACTTTTTTTAAACATTTTCAATAATTAAATTCATATATAATGCATTTTTCAAAAGAAATATTAGTTTTTTTCGATGACAACTTTTTTAAGTAGGAACTTCTTGATATTTCTAAAGAATTAATAATTTATTGATCACTTTTATGACTTTTTAAAACAATTTTAATTTTAAAAGAAGCATTATTGTGACATGTCGACGAAAAATTTTTTTTTTCGATTTCAGACTTTTTAATTGTAAATTTCATAAAAAAGCTCAGCAATATTCATAATTAATTTATAGGTTTTATTTATTTTTTTAAACGAATTTAACAAACAAATGAATTATTCGGGCATCTGTGGACGGAAAAATTCTTTTTTTGCTATGTCAGACTTTTTAATTGAGAGCTTCATGCTGATTTCGGCAAAATTCATAAGAAGTTGATCAATTTTTTCAATTTAATTTAATAAATACATGCACTATCCTGTATCGGCAAACTTATTAAAAAATGAAAGTGATGAAAAACTTAACTGAAAGGACTGAGAAGTTTTTCAAAAACTTTATCTTTGAAAAATGTCCAAATAATGCATTTTTTTCTTAAATGCGTTTTAAAAAATCATAAAATTTATTAACTAACCATGAATTTTGCTGAAATTATTATGAAGTTCCCAAATAAAAAGACCGATATCAAAATAATAAATTTATCCGTCAACAGATGCTCGAAAAATGCATTTGTTTATAAAATTCGTTTAAAAAATTATAAAATTTATCAACGAATCATTATGAAGATCTCAATTAAAAAGTTAAAAAAAATTTTTTTAATTAAAAAAGTTAAAATTTTCCGTGAACAGATGCCCCAATAATACGTTTTATTATTAAAGTTGTTTAAAAAAATTATGAAATTGATAAAAAAATTCTTTTTTTTCTAAAATATCATCAAGTTCTTATCTATGCATTTATTTATTTAATATTTTTAAAACATCATAAAATTTATCAAACAGTTATGAATTTTGCTAAGATTTTCATAAAGTCAAAAACTGAAAGGACTAGAATTGAAAAAAAACACATTTTTCTATCGAAAAATGCACGAATAATGCATTTTTCTATTAAATTTGTATAAAAATAGCATAAGAATAATCAACAAATTATGGATTTTGTTAAAATTATCATAAAGTTCCTAATTTAAAAAACAACATACGTGATACGTTTAAGGGGGGGAGGGGGTCTGTCGAAATATCATTCTCCATGTTAGGACCAATGGAAAAAGTATATTTTGGGGGGGGGGGAGGTCAGAAGTTTATCAGAAGAAAATAATTTATTTATAAATTCATTTGTTCAGTATATAATATTGGAATATCTTTAACTAATGTTACTCTATGAAACTTAGGTTATTTCAACAATTTTTATGTTATTGCCGAGCACCGGGAATGTCAAATATAAAAAAATTGTAATTTTTCGTTAATTTTGGTTGTTTATAAAAAAATTTAAAGCCTATTTTAAAAACCAAGTTTAAAATTTTCTCAGAAATCTTATTAGCTTTTTTTCTCAATTCCTTTTTTCTATAAACGGATTTTTCTTTCTATCTCTCTAATAGCTTAATTGGGAAAGCAGCCGAACAGCAATCGGAAGTCTGTGGTTCGATTTCCAGTGGAGCGACGTTAGAAGATCTTTTTTCAGCAAAATGTAATTAAATTTTGTTTTCACGGACCTTCCTAAATTTAGGCATTTTTAAAAGATAATTTTGTAAAGGCCAGCAGATCAGATGACTACTAGTACTGAGCAACCAGTGAACCTTGCTAATCAAACTAGGGAATCTGACAGATGGAACCCGTTAACCTCACTAATCAAACCAATGAACGTCAATGATCAAACCAATGAACCTCACTTGTCAAACCAGTGAACCTCACTAGTTAAACCATTGAACTTCACTGGTCGAATCAGTGAACATCACTAGTCAAATCAGTGAACCCCACTGATGAAACCAGTGAACATCACTAATCAAACCAGTGATCCTCACTGATGAAACCAGTGAACCTAACTCATTAAACCAATGGAACTCATTAATTAAACCGGTGAACCT
>NC_046662.1:5387528-5396494 GCF_010883055.1 Belonocnema kinseyi | reverse complement strand
AGTCAAACCAGTGAACATCACTAGTTAAATCAGTGAACATCACTAGTCAAATCAGTGAACCCCACTGATGAAACCAGTGAACATCACTAATCAAACCAGTGATCCTCACTGATGAAACCAGTGAACCTCACTCATTAAACCAATGGAACTCATTAATTAAACCGGTGTACCTCACTGATAAGACAGTGAACCACACTCATCGAACCAGTGAACCTCACTGATAAAACCCGTGAATCTCACTAATCAAACCAGAGAACCTCAATAATCGAACCAGTGAACCTCACTAGTCAAACCAGTGAACATCACTAGTTAAATCAGTGAACATCACTAATAAAACCAGTGCACCTCACTAGTCAAATCAGTGCACCTCACTAGTCAAATCAGTGAACATCACTAGTCAAACCAGTGAATCCCACTGATCAAACCAGTGAACCTCACTAATCAAACCAGTGAACGTCACTGGTCAAACCAATAAACCTTACTAATTAAAAAAGTGAACCTCACAAGTCAAACCAGTAAACATAACCACACTATTTTTTTTAAATTAATTTTTTATAAAAATTAATTTTGTACCTAAAACTTAAATTAAAATTATTCTTGTTTTACAGTAAAAAATTAATATTCTTCGTTAAAAATTCACGTTTATGGTTGAAAAATCAACTTGTTGGTGAAAAATGAATGTTCTATGTTGGAACTTCAAAAATTTGATTAAAAAATTCATTTTTTGTGTAGGCAATTCATCTTTTTTGGTTGAAAATTAAACTAATTTCCTAGAAAACTAAAGTTTTTGGTTTTAATTTAGTTTTGATTTAATTTTTCTTTTTAATTGAAAATAATTTTTTAACTGAAATAAAAAAATTTAATTTTTAGTTTAAATCTTATGTATTTTACTTGCAACCCTAATTATATTGTTTAAAACTCTTTTTTTTAACTAAAAAGTGAACTATTGAATTTTTCGTAAAATCTCGTATTTTTTAGCAAAAAATGTATGCCTTTTTTTAAATTCCTCTATTATGGTAAAAAATTAATATTTTTCGTTAAAAATGCATGTTTTTGGTTGCAAATCAAACTTTTTCGTGAAAAATGAATCGACTTTGTAGGAAATTATAAAATTTAATTAAAAAGTAATTTTTTGGTAGAAAAGTCATCTTTTTTTGTTCAAAATTAAACTAATTTGTTAGAAAACTTAATTTTTTGGTTTTAATTTAATTTCTAATTAAATTTTATTTTAAGTTGAAAATAATTTTTTAACTGAAAATTCAATTTTTAGTTTTTAAAAACTATCTACTCTACTTGCAAGCTTAACTGTTTTGTTTAGAATTTATTTTTTTAAGAAAAATTCATTCCTTTTTCAAAAAAAATTCCTCTTTCACGGTAGGAAATTACTATTCTTCGTTAAAAATTCATCTTTTTGTGTTCAAAATTTAACTAAATTGTATAAAACTCGTTTTCTGTTTTTTAAAAATTAGAATTTTTAACTAAGAATTAAACCATTCAATTTTTTGTGTAAAAATGAATTAATATTTTTTGTTAAAATGTTTTTTTTTAAATTAAATTAATTTGGACGAAAAATTAACTTTTTGGTAGAAAATCTAATTTTTTGTCATAAAAATCAACTATTTTGTTAAAAAATCTTTTTATATTAGAGAATAATTTTCTAACTGCAAATTAAAAGTCTCCATTTTCAATTAAAAATTAATCCTTTCAGTTGCAAATTTGACTATTTTGTTCAAAATTCATTTTTGTTTTCACAAATTAATTTTGTTCAACTGAAAATTAAACTATATTTCATCCTTTGTGAAAATTTGTCTTGTTAGATGAAAATTCATGCGTTTTGTTGAAATTTCTTTTTTTGCAGCAAATTAAGATTCTTGCTTTAAATTCATCTATTTGGTTGACAATTGAAATAGTTTAATGAAAAATTAGAATGATTTTCGTCAAATATTAATTTTACTCAACAACTTTATTGCTCAAAATTAATTCCTTAACTGAAAATATTTCTACGTTCTCATCAGAGAATGAATCAGATTTCTGTAAAATTTGACCCCCCCCCCCCACCTGTTTTTGTCAAATGTCCACGTTTTGAGACACCCAGAATCTGAAAAACAGGTTTTTTATGAATTTTTCTGCCTGTATGTATGTGTTTATTTATGTTTTTATGTATGTTTGTATGTATGTATGTATGTTTGTATGCATATATGTCAGGCTGTGGGCACGATAACTTTTGAAGAAATTTATCTATTTAGTTGGCCTTTGGCACACTCTCTGAGTGTCAGAAACTAAAGGTCAAGTTCATTAGCCAGCCATTTTGGATGAAAATTCAAAAAGTTAACGTATTTTGAAAATTTTTAAGACCAGTTTTTTTAAAAATTCAAAAATTTTCTCCCCGGATGTTCATAGTATTTAAACAGGCGAATAATTTATCTCAATGACTTTTTTTTGATAAAAACAAAATTTACCAGAGATATAGCATTTACAAAATTTAAAAAAACACGAAAATCAACATCTTAAATCAAATAACGCACGATATGAAAAATTTAAGAGAAGAAAAATTTTTCTTTTTGAATTGGGACATTGGGAAGAAAAATTACCTGTTTCCACCTGTTGTCCAGTCTGATTTTTGAATGAGGTTTTTAATTTTTTTTCATAAATAAACAAATGGACAGGGAGATGGAAGGGAATAAAGTTAGAAGAAGTGAAAGAGTATAAATATTTGGGATATATCTTGCAAACGAATGGAGATCATACAGCTCATAGAAGAGAAAGGATAAAAAAAGCAGCAGGGGTAATGAAACAGATATGGGGAATAGGAAAAAGAAGGTTAAAAAAAATTAGAGAAGGAGAATGTGGTTATTTGATACGCTGGTATGGCCGGTATTAGGTTACGAATCAGAGATATGCGGATGGAAAGAAAGGAAAGATATTGAGAGTTTACAAGAAAGGTATATAAGGTGGATACTAGGGGCAGACTGGAGGATGACAGGATATATAGTGACGAAGCTGAGGAAGAGAAAAGGAGGGGAGTTGGCGACAAAGTGTTTGATGGAGGTAGAAGAGAGGAGAGGGAGGGCGATCAAATTAACGAGATGGGAAGAAGAAAGGAGGGAGTTGTTTAATGATAGAGAAATAGAAGACGGGACTGGAGTAAACTATGAAGAATTGGAAAAAAGGGAGAGGGAAGGACAATTAATAGAAAGATGGGGGGCGATTGAGGAATCAAAATACAATAAATGGTATAACATGATAAAAAGGAAGGGGTGCCAAAGTATTTAGAAAAGGGATGGGGAGAGAGAAGGTGCACCATAATAGCAAGATTTAGATTGGGAAACGAGGTAAGGGAGGGGATGTGCTGGGAAAAAGAAGAGAACAGAAGGTGTAGAATATGTGATTGGGAGGAGGAAACGTGGGAGCATGTATGGGAAGGATGTAGGAGAGGAATGGAAGATAAAGGGAAGATGGATTAGGAGAAGAATGGATGAAGGAGTTCGAGTGTGCTAGAGGAGGGAATGAGAGCGAATGAAAGAGTGCACGTGAAAAAGGTAAATGGAGGTACAAAAGAGTGAAAGAAAAAGGAAACGGAAGTCGCTTGGATTAAAAGCGTGAAAATGGTAAGTAATGGTAAAGTAAAAGTTAAGTAGACTAAGATGCGTTTGCTTTCTCATGCTCTCTCTCTCTCGCGCTTGCACTCTCGCTTTCGTTCGCTTGCTCACTCGTTTGCTAATAAGTCCTAAATTGCGCTATCGCAGGAAATAGAAATAAGGAACTAGATATAAGACTCTATGTAAATAGTTTTAAATAATTGTATATATAGAAAGAATAAGATTGTAAAAAATATAGATATAAACGGAAAGATTGTAAGGAATGGAAGTCATGTAAACCCTTAGGGGACACATTATGAATAAAGAAGAACAAATGTGACATAAAATGGCCTTTTTTCTTTTTGACGTTCCCGGTGCTCGTCAATAACAGGAAAATGGTGTGAATCGCTGAAGTTACATAAAATAGCATTATTTAAAGATATTCTTCGCTCGCAAGTTTGAGCACGCCTAGAGCGCGGGACTGTTGGTTCTCGCGCTTCGCGCTCGATGTTGTGTTTATCTCGCGCTTCGCGCTCGATGATGTATTTACCTCGCGCCACGCGCTCGGTCTTTATATTTTCGCACATTCTTACGCAAACATTTTAAAATTAAGACTCAAAACATTCACCACTGTAATTTTGTGATCGTGAATTCTCTTTCGTTAAAAAGGCTTAGCTCGAGAGTTTGAGCGCACCTACGGCACAGAGCTTTTAAAATCAAAGGTGAAGGGACCGACAACTATAATTTTGTGATTTTGAACTCTCTTTTGTTAAAGCTCCTTTGGCTTTAACGAACACAATCTCATCAAGTATCTCGTGCTTCGCACTCGATTTTGTCCAACCTGTCAACTTTTCTACATTAAAAACAACACTTTTATATCAATTATAATACATTGTTTATGTAACTCTGCCAGGGACTACTTATAAAAAAAAAGCAAAATAAAAAGAAAATTTTATTTATCATAATTATTTTTGTATTTGTTTCTTATTTTTCTTTAAATTGTATTCTAAGCTGCTCTGAAACATGTATCATTTCAATAAATGTATATCATTACACTTCATAATTTGCACAAAAATCGAATCGTTCTAATTCTTCTTTCCTTGTTTTTATCATTTTTTTATTTTTAATGTTGTTTTTTACGATTAAATAAAAACTACTGCGCATCTGCATAGGGTCTAATACAGAAACCTATATAGGGTCTTATGTTTTACGATTAAAAGAAAATCTACTTGTCCTATCGGAAAATAATTAATAATAAATTTATAGATATTTTTAGGCGAACAACTTTTGCCTGGTAGTTTAAGTTCATACGTTGTCTCGTTTTTTGAAACAAATTTAATATTTTTATTTAGAATTTTATTTTTTACGACCAAAGTAAAAAATAACTGTCCTATCAAAAATGATAGCTCTTTTTTAGATGAACAAGTTTTGTCTCATTTTTCCTCGTAGCTTATATCGGAAAGTGACTCATTCATGAAAAAATTGTGTTTTCAAACATTTTTGGTACGATCAAATTTGGAATTTTCAACTTTTCGACGTTTGTTTTTCTGGATTTTGAAAATGCTCTAACTCTAGTAATTTTTGATTTTGCAAAAAAAGTAATTAGGGTGAATTGTTAAATTTTTTTAATTCTATGAATAAACGTACAGAGAATTTTTGAATTTTTAAAAAAGTGGTCTCAAAAATATTCAAAATGTGCCCACTTTTTGAATTTCAGTTATTTTCTACAATTTCCCTGAGTCTTATCACGAGTTGAAGATGAGGTGCAAAATTCGAGAATTCATCAATTTCTTTAAGCAACGCTCTCTTTAAATATAAAGAGTTATGTGATAAGACTTTTAGAAAAAAAAATATTTTCAAACAGCTTAAAAATAGTTGAGATCAAGAACACGGTTCAATTCTCAATGCGTTGAAGGAACATAATAAGAGTGTCATTCCTTTTGTAGAAGAAGCAGTGCATTTGTCGTCTAGTGTCTTCAGTCACGTGCTTGAAATAGTATCAGTAAAAATGAAGAAACCTTGGCACGTTCGACAATTTCTATAGTCAAACCGTATTAGAACTGGTGTCAAGAAAAAAATCCTCATCTAGAGTCTACGCTCAAGTTCTTTTAAAAATTATTGAAAACAATTAAAAGCAATTTGTAAAAATGATTCTTTTGTGATATTCAGAATATTCTGAACTTCATTGACATGCACACTGTTTTAAAATTAAGATGAGTAAAAAATCTGGATTCTTTAAATAAGGTAAATCTCCCTACACTGAATAATGCAATGCATCTTAAAATGGATAATTAGTCATTTAAAGAACAAATACACGTTAAATAATTATTATTTAATCTAATTTGTCAACACTCGTCGTGTCTTAACTGCAGATTGTACGGAGGTACAGAAGGTACAGATTGTAGGGAAACCTCCCTCCACTGTAGGGAGGTTTCCCCTAAGTGGTAATGGTCGAGTTTTAGTCAGGCAAACTAAGCTTCTGACCCGCCCCTCCCCCAACACCGTTACAAAACATTTTTTGTATCAGGTTTAAAACGTAATAGACGTTTTATAAATAAAAAAGAAAGGTTTATTATGATGACGTATTGATTGTCCAGAAATAAATGAACAAATATTTTGATGTAACGCTAAATGATTTTTCAATATTTTTTATAGTTCTGCAAAGATTGAAGTTACTAAATGTAATGAGAAATTAAAATTCAAAAATTAAATTTTTTTCAAATAACATAGAGAATACAAAATTATACTAATAATCATAATAAAATATAAAATTTTCAAATGATTATTTATTTGTTAAGAGTTTTTGCACACCTCAATTCTAGATCAAATAAAATTTTGAGAATAGAGATATTTCAGAAATGTCGATAAACAATCTAGAAGATTTAAAAGAATTTTTATTTTATAGGAGTTTACAAAAAAATAGAAAAAATAAGAGTTTTTTTAAAAGATGTTTAGAATATTTAGAAATTTGTAAAAAAATTAACTTATAAGCTTCTAAATTTTACCAGGGATTTGAAGAAAGTTTGTTTATTCTCTTAAAACCTTTTAAAAATTCTTTTAAAGCTTCTAAAGCTTATTTTTGAAATTTATGAAAATCTTGATTTCTAACCATTTTTTAGGTTAAAAATTCTATTTCAATCTTTTCAATTCTTCTAAATTTTTCTTGAATTTACTCAATTTTATTTTATTTTTTGGCTTTTTGATCTTATCAAGTTAAAACATTTTGCTTTAAAATCGTTTATTCTCTTTATCGATTTTTTAGGAAATCGTTTGATATGTTTAAAAGCCTTTTCTAATTTGTTCATAAATTTCATTTTTACAACTAGAAATAAAAAATTATTCAAATTTTTCCTGAATTTTTTTTAGATACCATGAAGCCATATCTCATTCGGGGTTTTGAATTCTACAAAATGAAAAAAAATTGCCTCGAAATCTTTCGGATTCTCCATTGACAATTTTCAAAATATATTTAAATGATCTAAAATATTTTTAAATAATCTCCTTAAATAACTTATTCAAAATAACAAAAATAATTTTAATTTTACCTGAGGACCTGAATGTTTTTTGCCATTTCCGTGAAACCTTACAAAATTCTTACAGTATCGAAAAAACATAGTAACTTTTTTAAAATTTTCTATTCGAATTCATTAGAAAACAATCATTTAAATTTGCCCCATGATTCTTAAGAACGTTTTTTTAATTCTCTTGACACCTCGCAAAATTTAGTTTAGCTAAAAAAGTTTAACATATTGAAAAATTACTATTTAATCGTTATGAGATTTTGAACACTTCAATTCGAGCTGAAATTAAATTCTGACAATTGAAAGCGAGAAAATAAGTAATATTAGTTCGTTTTTAAGCGTATATAAATATCATTTTCACACAATTTTTGAGAAAAGTAAAAAAAAATTTTTGAATATTTCAGATGGGCCAATGAATAACCTAGAAGATTTTAAAGAATTTTTATTTTATAAGATTTTAAAAAATATTATAAAAAATTTGACCTTTTTTAAAAAATGTGCAGATTATTTAGAAGTTTGGGAGAAGCAATAAATATTTGATAAATTAGCATTTACTTGTAATTAATATAATTAACTAGTAAGCTTATAAATTTTTCCAGGAACGTTCAGAAAGTTTGCTTATTCTCTTAAAACCTTTTGAAATTAAAACTGAAAAATTCGTTTAAAGCTCCTAAGATTTATTTTTGGAATATTTAAAAATCTAAATTTCTAACCATTATTTTAAGTTTAAAATTATATTTGAATCTTTTTAATTGTTTTAAATGTTTCTTGAATTTATTCTTTTTTTGCTTTAAAATGTTCTAGACTTGTAGGAAATTCTGTGATATATTTAAAAGCCTTTTCTATTTTTTTCATAAAGCTCATTTATCAAATTAAAAAATCATTTAAACATTTCACAGGAATCGCAAGAAAATTCTTTTTTTAATTGTTGCTAGACACTCTTAAACTTCTGATATTTAAAAATCATTCAATTTTTTTCTGAATTTTTTTATGCCATTATGCCGTTTCCCTTTCGGGGTTGTAAATTCTGCAAAATGAAAAAAATTAACTTAAAATCTTTCAGATTCTTCTTTGACAATTTTCGAAATATTTTTAAATGTTTTCAAATCTGTTTAAATAATTTCTTAATATTAATTTTTCAACATAAAAACTTATTTTACTTTTACCCAGGAACATGTACATTTTTTGCTTTTCGTGAAACCTTAAAAAATTCTTTAAAAATCTTTACAACTTTTCATAAATTTTGAATGGTTTCAAAACAGCCTTGTTTCCTATTATTAAACAAACATTTATAATTTAAATGTTCTCTTCTATCAATAATGTTTGGAAGCATTTACTTAATTGGGTAAAAATACCCCAAACCCACACACAGACATCGAAATCGTCGAATTTTCAAAAAAAAAAATTGAATAAAATAAAGTTGCCATTCCAAACAAATATTCTCATTTTCAAACTAAAAATACAAATTTTGATAACAGAATTAAATTTTTATCTCAAAATGTAAAATTTTTATAAAAATTTTTTATTTCTCACAAAAAAATTACTTCTCTTCCATAGAGGCTTCCGTTTCCGGTACCGATCGCGAAAGAACTCTTTTTGTCAAGTGGTGTATTTTTGGCTTTGGTGGAGGAAATAAGGATGAGTGGATGCAGAAAAGGCAGAAAGTGCGGAGATCGAGTGTAAAAGAAGAAGGGGGAGTGAAGGCAAAGGTGTGAAGGGTGAAAGTGAGTGGTTTGAGGTGAAAATTTGGAGCGTGTGAAGTTTTTGAGGTTAGGAGTGAAAAAATAGTTGATTGGTCAGGGGGGCAAGAGGTAGGAAATAAAGGCGGGAAACGTCACAGAGCTTTGGGTAAGGTAGGATGCCGACG
>NC_046662.1:5342441-5387428 GCF_010883055.1 Belonocnema kinseyi | reverse complement strand
TGAAGGGGTCCATTGAAAAGGTAAAGAATGAGCTGGGTACTAATGAAGAAAGTGTAGGGGGAAAGAGAGGCTGGTGGGACGAGGAATGCTGGGAGAGTAAAGGGAGAATAAAAGAGTGTGTGAGCAAATGGTGAAGAGGGGAAATGGAGAAGGAGGAGTATAACAGGAGGAAAAAAGAACATGAGAAGATGCTGGAAATAAAAATACAGAGGGGAAAGGAAGATTATAAAGCAGAGGTAGAAAAAGCCATCAAAGAAGGTAGGGTGTGGGATGTGATAAATAGGGATAGAGGGGAAAGGAAGGGCGTTAACGAAGAAATAGAAATGGAGGAATGGACGGATTATTTTAAGGGTCTATTAGGGGGAGAGCAAAATAAGATCAAAGGGGAAAAGTGTAGGATAGCCCGAGGAGAAATGGAGGAAGGGAACGAGGTAACAAGAAAAGAAGTGGATGAAGCAATAAATAGGTTAAAAAGAAACAAGGCGACGGGAGAAGATGGGATAGAGAACGAAGCGATGAAGTTTGGAGGAGAAGGGATTAGGGATGGGATACGGAAGATCTGCGACAAGGTATGGAAAGGGGAAGGTTGGCCGAAAGAGTGGACGACGGGACTGGTGGTACCGCTTGTCAAGAAAGGGGAGGGAAAGAAGGTAGAGGAATACAGAGGGATCACTCTCATGTCAGTCGGCTATACAATATATGCAGAAATCTTAAGAAATAGGTTGGAGAGTCAGGTAGAACAAAAAGAAAGCATCCCACATAATCAGACGGGCTTTAGAAAAGGAATGGGAACTATAGACAACATCTACGTACTTAACTATTTAGTTAACAGAAATTTGGGGAGAAAGCAAGGGAGACTAGTCGCTTTGTTCGTAGATTTCAAAGCAGTGTTTGACTCAGTGAATAGAAAAGTTCTATGGCAGGCAATGAAAGAGAGGTGTGTAGAGGAAAAGTTAGTGGAGAGGATAAAGGAAATTTTTACTGAAACCAGAATTAGGGTGAAATAAGAAAGAAAAAAGGGCAGGTTTTCTGGACAAGCCGAGGTCTAAGGCAAGCGTGCCCTTTGAGTCCGTTACTATTTAGTATCCTATTGGCAGACTTAGAGGAGAAGCTAAAGGAGAAAGGAAAAAGAGGAACGGCTTTGGGTAATAGCAAACTATACTCTCTAGCATACGCGGACGATGTAGTTCTATTAGCAGATGATGAGAAGGGGATGAACCTAATGATGAGAATCTTCGAAGAGTATGTGGGAACAAAAGAGCTGACGGTGAACGTAGATAAGACAAAGGTGATGTGTTCCAAAAATAGAAAGAGCAAAATAAATTACGTTTGGAAGATGAACGGACAAAAAGTGGAAATTGTGGAGGATTTCTGTTACCTAGGTTTTTTCTTTGAGGCAGAAGGAGGAAACGAGCTGCAGGTGAGGTAAAGAATTGAATGTGCGAGTAAAGTAATGGGCCAAGTATGGGGTATAGGAAAGAGAAGGTTCAAGAACGATTGGAGAATGAGGGTCTGGTTGTTTGATGCGTTGGTGTGGGCGGTGTTGTGTTATGGTGTGGAGATGTGGGGATGGAAAGAACATAGGAAAGTAGAGAGTATGCATGAGCGATTCCTGAGGTGGGTAATGGGGGTTAGCTGGAGTTACCCAGGATATATGTTAAAAGAAGAGTTAGGAAGAGAAAATATGGTTACTAGACAAATTAAGAGAGCATGGATGTTTGAAGAGAAGCTAAAAAGGGGAGAGGGAAGTAAAATTGCGCAAGCATGTTTCGGTGAAATTCGGAACAATGAAGCGAGAGGTAATGTGGGAAATTCAAAATGGGAGGTAGAAAGGAGAAAAATGAGAAGGGTATGTAATATTCGAGAAGGGGTTATGGAGTGGCAGGACATAGAGTTAGAGCTATTTGTTAAATAAGGAGAAGAGAGATGGACGAAGATTGTATATTCGAGGTACAACAGATGGTATATGATGGTCAAAGGGTTGACTGAACCAGAATATCTGCAAAAAATAAAAAAGGAAGAGAAATGGAGTAGGGTTGTGCGGTTTAGAATGGGAGAAGGAGTGAGAGCATGCAGATATTGGATGGATGAAGAGGAGAATTTATGCAGAGTATCTGGATACGAAATGGAGTTATGGGCACAAGTATTAGAGAGATGTACAGGAGAAGAAGAGGGACAGTTGAGTGTGGATGAGTGTGTAAGATGGAAATTGGATGGTAGTGGACAGGGAGTGATGTGGACGAAGAAATTGGAAGAAGTAAGGGAAAGCAAGGGAGCAGATCAGAGCCAAACGGGTGATCCTGAAAAGGGACAGTAAAAAACGAAAATTGTTTTCAATATCGTGGAAAATGCATTTTTTTATGGTAAGAGGAAACGGAAGCCCTGGAAGCTCGCTCATTTTAGGAATTAATATCACTACTGTGACTATTGTTTATCCTACGTAATGCGAAAGAGTAGAATATAAGTAGTAGTTAAGTTACATTAAGGATGGAATTGTAAATATATGTACAGGGAGCGGTGGTCCTCAAACCCGTAAAAGGGAGAGATTAAATACATACATACTTCTCTTCCATAAAACGTAAATTATCAATCCAAAAAGATGAATTTTGAACAAAATTTTTGAATTTTCAACGAAAAATATCAAAAATTAAAAAAATAATTGAATTTTTAACATGATTATTTAACTTAAAACAAAATATTTCATATTGTAACCACATAGGTACATTTTGAACCTTCAGAACCGAATTCTTAACCAGTTGAATTTAACAAATAATGAAGAATTTTTAATAAAAGAGTGAAGTTTTTAATCTAAAAAGTTGAATTTTTCAAGCAAAAAAAGTTGACTTCAGAACCGAAAAGAATGAATTTTTAACCTGAATATATGATTTTTCAACTAAAGAGAGCATTTTCTACCAAATATCAAAATATTCAAAAAATGCTTTCATCTTTTACCAAATATTAGAATTTTCCACTCAAATAATAGTAGTTTGAAACAAATGGTTAAATTTTAAATTAAAGTGATGAATCTTCAAACAAAAAAGTTTTCAATTTTAAATCAGTTGAATTCAAATCATTTTAAATTTGAGCACAAGAGACAAGTTTTTCAACAACGTAGTTCAATTCTAAACCATAGCCAATTAATAAAACAGGATTTCAACAAAATACATGAATTTGCAACCAAATAGTTGAATTTTCAATTATAAAAGATAAATTTTCAATTAAAATTATCAATTTTCTGCCAAAAACTTAAATATTCAATCAAAGAGATCAATTTCCAATTAAAATTGTGAATCTTCAACAAAAAATGATTTTTGAACAAAGTCGTTAAACACTTAACTAGATAGTTGAATTTTCAACCATAAAAGACGTTATTTCAACAAAATACATGCATCTTAAACTAAAAAGATCAACCTTTAATAATAATTGACAATTGAAAAAAGTTGATCAATTGTCAACCAATTAGTTAATTTTTTAACAAGAAAAATAATTTTTAAAAAATTGTTGCCGTTTTTACATATAGATAACATTTTCAACGATATTGTAGAATTTTGAAGCTAACGCGATGAATTCCAAATCAAAAATCTAATATTAGAATTTGCAATTAAAAATATAATCTATTAAACAAAAATAGTTCGATATTTTATTAAATTCTATTAACTCAGTTCGCATTTAAGCGATATAACGAGAAACTGGGGAATTAATGAATGTACTTTTTATAATAAAATCATGGTAAAGATTGTAAAAATATGAAGAATTGAATAATACCCATTTCCAATTTAGATTTTATTATGACTTTTATGATTTATTCAATATTGCACCAAAAAAGATGTAAACCATTCGTACTTAATTTAAAGTAAATTAAAAAAACATTAATTAATTGTATAAACAATAAAATAAAGCTTTTAGCAGAATTTACTACTACTCGAAATCATTGAATATAATTGTTAATTCAGAAAATACGATTTTTTTAATATTTGTGGAAAAGGAATTCTTTGAAGAAATTATATTGGTTTAAACAATTAAAAAATGGCCAATACAATTTTTATATACACTATATATTCAGAAACATAATTTTATGTACTATTATATTTTATTTCATTTTTTTAAAGTTATCGAAAAAAACTGCTTGAGCATATAAAAATTGTTGAAAAAAATAGAGATTTGGGAAAAATTAGGAGATGTGTTTCAAAATATTGTAATTTTTCAACCAAAATTAGCTTCAGACACCAATTCAAGAAAAAATTTGACATCTTTGACTCAATTTTTAGAAATTTTGTGAATAAACGATAATGAATTGTTTAAAAAATTGCATAATGTTTTTTTAAAATATTTACTACTCCAAACAATGGCCAACTATTGCATTTCAATCAGAAAGTACGATTATTTTTTACATTTTCTGGGAATAAATAATTGTTTGAATAAGATAAATTTATTTAAACAATTAATCATTGCTCAGAAAGTCATGATTATTTGTATAAAAGAGATGGCAGAAATTGCTCAAAATTTAGAATAATACGTAAAAATGTAGTTTTTCTAAATCTGGGTCATAATAGGGGCGCTCAAGGGGGGGTTGGGGGGCAAGTAGCTTTAAAATAAGAAACATTTTTCTTCTCTTGATTTTTTTTAAAACGTGCGTTATTTCGCTTAAAATGTTGATTTTCGTTTTTTTTTTGTTTTTTTTTTTTAATTTTGTAAATGCTGTAACTCTGGGTTTTTTATCAAAAAATTAATTACGATAAATTTGTTATCTTTTCGAATAGTATGCTCAACCGTAAAGAGAATTTTCAAATCTTGAAAAAAGTGGTCTCAACAGTTTTCAAAATGCGCTAAATTTTTTTTTTTCAAAATGGCTGACTGACGAAGTAGACCTTTATTAGCATGCTTAAAGATGATATATCTAATCCCAATCCAATCTGTCAATTCTTTTGAAAGTCATCGTTCTAAAAAACAAAAAACTAAAGACTCACAGACTTAGAAAACCTTAATTTTTTTTATTTTCATGCTATTTTTACGAATAAAACAAAAAACTACGTGCTCTATCGAAAATTCCATTATAACCAATTTGCAGATCTTTTTTAAATGGACAATTTTTGTGAATTCATCTTTTTTCGTATCTTGTATATTTTGAGCATAAAATAGAAATTTTAATTTTTCATTCTTTTTTTGTGTGATCAAAATTTGAGTTTCCAAGAAAATTGAAGTATTTGTTATTTCAATCTTGTAGGGTGTTTTTAAAAAATCAACGCTTGTTTCGTTCATTTATCTGTTTTTGTCGCTTGCATCGTTTTTCCAAAAAATTGATTTTTTAATTGTCAATGTCATTTTTTTGCGATTAAAAAAAAAAATAAGCACCCTATCAAAAAGTCTATAATAACAAATTTGTAGAGCTCTTTTGGGCGCACAAATTTTGTTTATTCATCTCTATCTTGCACAGTTTGACCGCCAAATGGAATTTTTTATTTTTCATTATTTTCCGTGCAATCGAAATTGTAATTTTCGATTTTCCAGAAACATATTAAATGTTGTTAGGATAATCTTGTAGGGGGTTTAAAATATAACATTTTTCCTTCCCTGAGTGTTTATCAAATCATGCGTTTTTTCGCTTACAATGTTCATTTTTGTTATCGAAACAATTCATTAAGATAATTTGTACGGTTTTTTAAATATTGTGAATATTCGTACGTATAATTTTCAAGTTAAAAAAAATTAGTATCCAACATTTTCAAAATGCTTTCACTTTTTTAATTTTCATCAAAAATAGCTGCCTTACAAATTTGACCTTTCATTTAGGAGACTAAAAGAGTATACCAAAGGCCAATCAAATCTCACAATTCTTTTAAAAATTATCGTGCTAATAAACTAAAAATCTATAGACCCACAGACAGACAAACAAGCAGATACATTCATAAAAACTTGCTTTTTGGAAATTTGACAAAAACGGAGGGTGCAAAATTTCACACAAATCTAATATCTTCTCTAATGATAATGTAGACATTATTTCGGATCAATAAAAAAATTTCATAATTACAAAAATCCATTTCTTTGAATAAAAGAAATTTCTTTGGGTGAAAAGAAATGTCTTTTGAGTCGAAGAAACTTCTGTTAATCAAAATACATTTTTTCAACGAGAGCCAATGAATATTTTTCTTAAATTTAATGAAATTTTCTTTGAAGTAAAGAAGCTTTTCCTGAGTGCACCTCGTTTAGACTTCTGAAGAGTTTAATGTTCTAAGAATAACGATTTTATTATATATATTGGCAGAAAATATGCCTTTTGAAATTTTTCATTTTTTTCCTTCACAGTTGAAGATTTTCAAAATAAAAATTTGTAGTTGAATCTATCAGAATAATCATTTAAAAAGTCCAGAGGTTCAAAAAGAAAACAGATGACATTTTTTATCATGAATTTGTTAAGATTGATCAAAGAAATGAAAGAATATAACTTAAAATGAAAATGTGTTGGTATTTTTGAGAAAATATTAATGAACAGAGCAAAGTAGTAGAACGAATCTAAAAAATTATTGTTTTGTTGTATTTTTTTACTTAATTAACAAATTATTGTTTCTTTTTTCTTAACATTGGCATCGACAGAACACCTTCGGATTTAATCAGCCCAAATTTGAAAAATCGAACCCTACTTTGTGACTTATCTAGCCTAAATAAAATAATCATAAATAATTAATTCTTTAGAATTTAAATACAATTTATAACACAAAGAAACGAAACTCGTATCTTTTCTTATCATTGTAAACCCTAGAATATATTTATATAGTCAAGTCGTAAACTTTTCAACTTTAAATTTTTGAACTATCTTCCAAATATTTTTCGAAGAACAAAACTAAAGCTAAGTTAAAGTAAGGTCGTATCTATATAAGAAAGATAACTTCATTTTTACCCCCAAGGCTTTCAAAGGTTTCAGAAGAAAACTGAAGGAGAAATAAGGTAAACAATCCTGTCACAGTTTTATAGCCTTTCTGAACGTTCTCCAATCATTGGGAGAACTTAACTTTAACATAAAGCGAATTTCTTTTTCAAACCTAATAAAACCTCACTTTGATTGACAGTAAAGATATAAATTCATGTCAATAAAATGCCACTATTGCATTTAGCACCTTATTTTTTAAATGGTTCATTAATGTGATATAATCATGACTGTAAAAAATGATGAATTGCAGACCTATTTGGAAAATGTTTATAATCTAGCTTATAAACATTAATTCATAATTTTATTTATCAAATATACTTTTCGCTATTTTTTAAATAGTCAAAAAATTAATTTCGAAAGTCCTCTTTATTCATAATGTGTCCCCTTAGAGTTTACATGTCCTCTTTTATCCACTCCTCACTCAATCTTTCATCTCCTTAAAATTCTTTCCAGATTCACTTGCCAGCTTCGTTTATCTTCATTTATTCTTCTAGAACCTTCCCATATATGCTCACATGTTTTCCCTTCTCATTCGCGGATTCTGTAATTTTTTTTTCTATGCGAAAGAGCCAACATTTTGAATTTTGTTTTATAATTTGTTCATAAACAAATAAATTGTTATATTTGATCACATATTAATAAATATGTATTATTTTAAGGAATACCTGAAGTCTTTCTGGTGATTGAAGGAAATAATAATTTGTAAAAATATAAAATTTTAATATTTTGCCACAAGAATTGTTTATAATAATGGTTATCACCAACTTTTCCATTAGTTTTGCTAATTTGTTTATCAAATTCGTTTATAATAAATAAATTTAATAATGAACAAAGTATTTGTATTCTGAGAATCCCTTAACATTAATTTAAGATAATATAAAGTTTTCCTGGTCAGTTATTAAAGCGTAAAAAATTGTTAAATTTCAAAATTTCAGTTTTTCCATACTTTGAGTGAAAAAACTATTAATAATAAATAATTGACGGCCTTCAGAATAGGTGAAGTTTACTGTAATTTCAACATTTCCTTTTCCTTTCTCCAACTCTCCACACATTCAAATAACTTCCACTTCATCAGTTTCCACAGATCATTTACCGATTATAGTACCCGTTTTCTCAAGTTTACTAAAAGGAAAATTGCTCTGCTCGACTAAGATAGTTCAAGCTGAAAGGCGGCCCACATTTTTAAATTCTCATAAAAATGAGAAAGTATTACATAGTTTTATGTGAATACTGACTATCCCGGATTTCTTTAAATCTCTACGTTTTGAGAATTCCTGAATCCGAAAAATCGGTTTTATGATGGTGTCTGTCTGTCGTCGCCGTCGTCATTGTTGTTCTCGCCTTTACACCGAATAACTTTTGAAAGACTAATCGGATTGGATTCTGTTTTGGCACATATTTTTACGGGTCAAAAAGGAAGATCGAGTTCGCTAATCAACTTTTTTGATGAAAATTCGAAAAGTATCATAAAAACTTTGTTTGTTTTGTTAAACAGTCGACAACAAATTGGTTGTTAATCACTTTTTAATTAAAAACGGAATTTTGGTTTTAATTGGAAAAAATAACAAAACAAAAATATATTACATTTTTGGAAAAACGACACACGATACAAAAAAAAATTACTTGACAAAAGTTTAAAAAAAAATTATGTAAATTTGATTAAAATCCAAAGGAAAAATTCCATTTAACGTACAATAAACAAATTGCTGCAAACTTCTGAAAAAAACAAGAATACGACCACCAAATTTGGACCACAACGAACAAACAAAAAATGATTCAATTGCAATCTAAAAGTAAATGTTTATAGGACTCGTACTTTTTGTTTTAAAAGGAAAAAATAATATTAAAAATAAAAAATATATTTTTGGAAAAACAACTCAAGATATAAGAAAATAATTTTTTTCTTAAACGTGAGAAATACGAAAAAAATTACTTCACAAAAGTTGTTAAAACAAAACAGGTCTATAAATTTGTTATTAATAATTTTTAGACCAGACGATTAGTTTTCATTTTTATCCTAAAAATATCAAAAGAAAAAATTAAACTAAACTTTTGAAAAAATTATGCAATATACGAAAATAAATTATAGGGAAAAGTTTTCGGAAAATTTTAAAAACTTTAAACGTTTAAAGCATTATAAAACACAATCATACAAAATGTCTAAACAAAAACAGTTTTTAACTTTATTCATAAACAATTTAGTATAACCCAAAAAGATTCTTTAACAACAACAGAAATAATTTTCTATTGAAAATACGAATTTTAAACCAAATAATTAAAATTTTAAACCAAAAAAATCACTTGTAAGCAAAAAATGAAAGAATTAAAAATTTTTGATAAAAAGTTATTTTCAATTCTTCGAAAATACGACTTTTCAACAAATAGCGTTCATTTTCAACCAAGCAGTTGAATTTTAAGTTAATATTAGGAATCTTAGACCAAGAAAAATTAATTTTTCATGAAATAGTTCCAATTTCAACCAAAGAGTTGAGTTTTTAATCCAAAAATCTGAAATTTCAAAACAGAGGTTTAATTTCAACGAAAGATTTAAATTATCATTTAAAAAATAGAATTTCCCAAAAAAAAGTAACTTTCAACAGAGTAGTTTAATTTTCAACCAAACAGATAAAATTTGTTCTAAAATTATATATTTTTAACTAAAAAAATGGAAATTTAAAAGAAGGTGTTCAAATTTAAACTAAGGAGTTGAATTCTTAGCATAAAAAGGCGAATTCTCAACAAAAAAATGGTTGAAATTTGAACAAATAAATATTCTAATTTTATAAAAAAAAGTAATTTAATCGTACTGAAACTGACGAATTTTTAACAAAATATTTAAATCTTCACGCAAAACAGATAAATTTACAACCACAGTTGCATTTTTAAACCAAAAATTTTTTTCTGCCAAAAAGAAGGTTTTTTGACAAAATGCGTAAATTTTTAAAGAAACAGTAGAATATTTAGCCAAAAAGATTAATTTTCTACCACAACAGAAGAATTTCTAAACCAAATAGGTGCAGTTCTTGTTTTAATCCTAAAAATTAATATTAACAATAATTAAATTAAATTTTTGAGAAAAAGTTGGAAGGTACAAAAATGTTAATAAAAAAAAGTTGTACACGTAAAAAGATATATAAAATTTTTAAAATCATTTTTATATAGAACCTGTAGTTTTCGCTTTGATAGTAAAAAATTGCATTATTAAAATAAAAGAATTTAATTTGTGCAAAAATGACACCAGCTATATACAATTTTATTTAACAAAATTTTTCGCCGAAATTTAGATCGGATTTTGGATAAAGTATAGTGCGAAGCACGAGATACATGTTGAGAATATACTCGTTAAATCCGAAGAAGCTTTAACGAAAGAGGATTCACAATCGCTGAGCGCGCAGCACGCGATGAGCATGTGTCCGCGCCCCAGGCAGATTTTTTTAATAGAATCTTATAATTTATTGCGTTAAAATAATTCAGAAAATTAAATAAATAGCTGTCATTTAGTACTCGAAATTTTTCATCCTGAATGAAATCATAGTAAATAAAAATTATAAAACGGCCTGAACGATGTCGATAAAACAAATAGTGGATATAGTGTGGCCACTATAAAATATTGTAGCATGCTTTTCGGCAATTTTTTTATTATTATGACGACAACACCTGCAGCAAATCGAGAAAAATCATTTTGATGTGCCGAATCCCGTGTACAAATTCAAATGGGGAACTAGTCTGGTTCCCGACCATTCGACCCCACTTAAAGTTAGGGGCTAGTCGGGTCATTTGACTAGCCCCCGACCAGTAGCATCACGGTAGATTAATCGGGGGCTAGTCAGGCGCCCCGAATTATCCTATTCGGGACCTGATCGGGTCCTAGTAGGGGTATTATGATAATACATCCGCGTGGAATATTAACCAAACTCCCCAAAATTTGTGGAACATTCCCTAAAAGTTTGTCAAAATACTTATTATTTACGGAAATCTCTATAAACTTTTTTGAAATATTATAAGTGCTCAAATTTACCCAAGGTTAAATAGGGAACAATATCCTACGCTTAAAAATGCATAAATTTATTTAACTAAAATTCCCCAAAATTTGTGGAATATTAAAAAAAAAAAACTTCATTTGGAACGCAGCAATGGAACAGCTTCACTCTAAAGGAACCGCCATGTTGGGCACGGTAGTTTCTTTCCAATTTCAACTACCTGAAGGATTAGACATTATTTACATATGGCAAACCTTTCAGATTAATTTGAAGATAAGCATCTGTACAAATTTAGAGTCTCATGACTTTCGGCGGACTTTTCACCTACATCTATATGTATCTTTTCCAATATAGATTTTCTTAAAATTCCATACAAAGGTATTTATAAATGTTCCTAGAAATTTGCAATTTTCTAAAAAATACTACAAAAAAATAAGATTACGTCTTTTTGCAGATTTTGATTATTGTTTTTATAAAAAGTTGATTTTCGTACAAAATTATTAACTTAATAATTATTTATTAAGTATATTTGAGATGAATTTAAAATTAATAAATCTTTTCTCCAAAAAACGGTGTAAAATTATTGTTAAATATATTCTTAGTGTTTTAGAATAAAAAATATCATTAGTGAACAAAAAGGCCCGACTAGCCCTTGACCAACCACCGACCAGGCCCCGACTGAAATTTTGACAGCAAAAAGCCCAACTAGTCCCCGATTAGTCCCCGACTGAGTACTTTGTCCAAATTAATAAACCGACTAGCTCCCGATTAGTTCCCGACTTGTAATAGGGCCAAATGAGGTTATTTCCACACGGGACGGTTATTTGAAATAGCCATTCTGTTGGAATATTACATTTGCATAAATATTGCGGTATTTAATTTTATATTTTATGCTGCCAAAAGGAGTGTAAAGAAACATGTATGTAATTCATATAATGTATATTAAATTACTTACTTCCGTTTGTCTCTCCATTTCAGGTAATTAAGAAATCATTAATTTCTGAAACAATAAACAAATCTTTGTTCATTTTCCTTTCTTTTAGATACCTGAAAAAAATGGGAAAAGTAAATGCGAAAATGTAGAAATTGGTTATTTTTTCTTACAATAAGTCGAAAATTTCCAGTAGTACAGTATTTTTTTTAATTCCTAAATTAATTATTTTTATTCTATAGGTTACAAGTTTCAAAGTTTTTTCTAACTAATTTTGAATTATTTAATCAAACTTTTTTTCTTCTTTAAATCTTGAAAAGTTATTACTTTTTGAATTAAATAATACAGTCAATGAATTTCAAGAATGATATTTCTTGTTTAAGATATTTTGTTATTATTTAAACAATCTTTTCCTTGGTAGTCTTGAGTAATTACCATTCTCCTAAATTAATCACATAATTAACAAATCTTTAAAAAAATATTTTAACGATCCTTAACGATTATTTAAACAATTTTAATTTGTTTGAACTTTCTTTTCCTGTACATTTTTATGAGATACTACTTTCTGGAATGAAAGCAATATTTTATGTTAAAGGTATTATATAATTATTCAAACAGTTTTCATTTGTTTAAACAATTTCTTTTCCCCCATAAATCTTGGAAATTTATTATTTTATGGAATTAGTGGTGCAGTTAATGACTCTTAAGAGTGGTACTTATTGTTCATGAGAGATTTGCAATTATTTAAACAATTAATAATCATCCATTTTTATCAAAAATATCACTTTGAGAATTCATTAACTGTGCTATAAATTTCAGGAAATAATAACTTTCTGACTGACAGGATAAAAAAATTATTTAAACAAATAAGGATTCTATAAACAATCGTAAAATATACTATATAAAAATATTAATTTCAATATTTGTTCATAGTGTCATTAACTTGATGAAAAGTTTTTGTACGATACCAGAAGAATTGTTTAAACAAACAAACCTTGTTGAAATAATTGCCAAATATTTTAAGGGCATTTTCTGGGCACAACACAAGAGGGTTGGGGGGTAAAAATTAAAAGTTTTTGATTCCAAATTATTCCTTGAATATTCCTTAAGAGTTGACTAGACTCTAATTTACAAAAAATTAATAACACGCACTTCTTTTTGCCACTTTTTCGAAAACTCAATCCCCATTTAACTAAATCCCATTTAGAATCCTATATTAATTTCAAAAACCCGGGGGCACGGGTTAATGTTGAGCGATTTGAGAAAAAAATATAAACATAATAAATAATATAATAAAATAATAAATAATTGAATACCGATTAATAAAAATAAAAATTTTTGGACATTTTTGATACATTCGATGAAAATGAGCAATAATTTTCCTCATTCATGGAACAATTTACGGTGATGGTGTTTTTTATTCTAAGTGACTATCAACTTAGCTTAGTAAAACGTGAATCGATTCAATTTTCGTTCTTTAATGACTGTTAGCTTTTCTCTTTGAAAAAATTATGTTTATTAATATATAAAATTGTTACATATTTATTTTTAAGTTGTTTTTAATAATAAATTAAAAAATGAATCTTAATAGAAATTATTTTGCTAAGCGAAAGCTTTTCTTTATAAAATTTTTACGATAAGACTTTCGTATAACTATTGAGTGAATGCAAATTGAAAATTTTAATTTTATAATACATTACTCCAGGCTAAAACTTCCTTAAGTTGAGTCAGTACACAGAATATTATTAACTTCCGGATGGTTGCGTCCTGGAAGGATGTAAAATCTTCTTGGCATTCAAATTATCAGAGGAATTTCCTTCAAAAAGTCAGTGTATATAAACGTACTTATATAGTTACGCTCACCCAAATAATTTTAAAGTTTAGAGAAAAAATTATAAATTAAATGCAGTTGAACTCCCAAAATTAAAATTAAAATTGTTTATAAATTATAGAGTTCAAAGATTCAGATTGAACTCAAAAAATATAAATCCACGTTATCATTTTCAATTCTCTAAATTGAAAAATTAATCAATGCATTTAAAATTTTTCAAAATTATTTGATTTTAGGCAATTGCAAGCTAGAAACATTAAAAGTAGAACGATTAAATTTTTTATAAACTGAACACTTCTTAAATAAAAAGTTGTTCGCATTTTTAATAGTTTCAAAATCCTTAGAATGCTTTAAAATTTGATTTCAGAATTTTGAAACATTTAAATATTTGACATTTTTTTAAGGTACAAATTATTTTAAATTTTCTTTAGAGCTTCTCAGCATCTCTTAAAATTTTTCGGATTTGTTCTAAAATATTTCTTACCAATTTTTTTATAATCATGCTAATTGAAAATTTTCCTTAATATCTTCCACATTTATTTTTAATAAATTTGTAAATCTTTCATAATGTTTTCTGTAAATTGTTTAGCAATTAAGAATTTTTGCATTTTCCAGTTTTCCAGGTTCCTCGGTCCAGCGGCCACCATGCTTTTTATTTCTTGGTAAAGATTTTGGTTTTTCGATTTTATAACTTGTGCATTAAAAAAAATCTGAAAAATATGTATTTAAATAAAGCTGGAAATGGAACTGATCTTATAGAAAATACCTCTAAAGTAGTCAACCCATATTTATAGTTTTAATTTTTTCAGATTAATCTTGAAAATATTTATTTTAAAAAATCTGGAAAAGGGGCTTATCCTCCAGAAATTTTTTTTCGGGCAGAGGAAATTGTGGAGGGGAAATTATGCTAGGGTAAGGAAAGGGAAAGTAAGGGTGGAAGAATCAAGGACACTTCTCTTCATTTCCTCTAATTTCTCCTCCTTCTTCACTCTTCTAATTTCCCCTTCCCACCATCACTTCTCCTCACTTCCTCTACCTATCACTTCTCCTCATTTCCCCTCCCCTCCTCTCACTTTTCCTCAATTCTCCGCTGCTCAGAAATTTGGACTTAATTCGAGCAGGGCCAAAATTTACATGCTTATCCGACTAGGACCTTTTCACCTAAAAACAGGAGAAGAAGGGGGAAGAAGGGAGCAAATAGAAAGAAGAGAAAAATATCCCTTAATTATTGGAGAATACAAATGATAGATATATATTGAGATTAGGACGAAGAAAGGAAAGAGTTGACAAAACTTATCTGACGAGCGCATAGAATAGAAAGAAACAAAATACTAAAAACAAAATATAAATAAAAATATAAATGAATATAAATTAATATAAATATAAATTATAAATGTCAGGTTCAAATGCAAAGAGAAAGAATATCAGAACAGAGCAATGGTAGAAATTATGTTAGGAATAAAGAAGAAATGTATAACAGGGAAGGATAGGAAAGAGATTACAAAAGAAGGATTAATATTCAAGAAGGTAAAAATGGGAGGAAAGAGTTGGAAGATCGTGGGGGAAGTATCTCGCCGGAGATATTCAGGAAAGGCATTTTTGAAGAGTTTGGAAGGGATGAGTTAATTTATCTTAAACGGAAATAGTAAGGGTGAAGAGGAAGGGGAATAACGCTTAGGAAGAGAAAACGTTAATTGATAATGTGATAGTGAAGGACGAGGTTTTGAAGATCTAGAAACTAGAGGTGGGTTGTATAGATTCAGATCACTTATCCCTAATAGTGACATTAGAGGATAAAAGAATAATAACAATATAGATGAAAATGAAGTAAAGGTGCGAAGAATACAAAGATGATATTGGCTAATAGGAGAATGAGAATTCAAGGAAAAAGTTAAGAATATCAAAATGAGATAAGGGAATTTAAATTAGGAGATGAAGATAATAATGGAAGAAATAGAAATATTTTTAGAGGACACATGATAGAAAAAAGTTCTCGAATGTGGAGGTAGCAGTGGATGGGATATGGAATGGAAAGGAAAGAAGAAAAAAGTGAGAGTGGAGTCAGAAACGTGTTGACAAAATCGACAAGAGGGAATAGTATCGGAGAAGAATATAGGAGAAAAAAGGATATACTGAGCAGTTTATTGAAAAAAGAGAAGAAAAATAAAAAGTTTGCAAAAGAGTTGGACAGGATGAGATAATAGTCAATAGAAATAGAAAAAGTAGTAAAGAATTAACAGAGGACCTTGTTATAGTAGAATGAAATAAATATTTGATGGATTCACTAGGACAGAACTCAATCTACTCGAAAGGAGAAAAAAGGGAAAGGGGAGAGTAGAACACATAACTAGAGAAGAATTAAACAAGCTATGAAGATTTGTTATAGTTTGAAAGGCACCTGGTATAAATAAGATTTTTAATTAAGTATGGAAATATAGGGGAAAAGAACTAAAGGAATGGGGATAGATAATTTTCAATAAATTAGGAAGAGAGGTGGCCAGAGTTACGGAAAGAAGAATTAGTGGTATTGACATTGGAAAAAGGCAAATGGGAGAAGATTAAAAATATCAGGAGAGTTACACTCAAGCTAATATTTTATAAGTTACATGTAACTATTTTATTATAAAGATTAAAGAAAAAGGATTAAGGAAAAAAGGTAGAGCTACAGTATCAAAAATCGTTCAGGAAAGGAATGTAGGTGATGGTAATCAATCGACCAGGACGAGATAGAAAAAGCTATGATAAAAAAAAGATTGCGTTTGATTAAGAAAGTATTAGAAATCTTTAGGGAGGCAAGAAACAAGTTAAATTTAGTAGAGAGGGAAGAAGGGTCTATCTGGCTGGTGAGAGAACTTAAACAATGTGGTGAAGTCAGAAAACACAGAAAGGATGAGAAAAAGGACTTCATATATTATATTATAGAAATAAGTTTAATCCAGATGTAGAAAAGACACAGATAATGAGGTTCAAAAAAGAAGAGTACAGAAGGAGAAGAATAGACTGGGAGATTAAACAGAAATTAGGAATAGGAAAAAGAAGCTTAAACCTGATTACTTAAACCTGATTGGAATAAGATAATTTGGTGATTCGTCTTATAGGAACAGTAGTAGGCTATGGAGCAGATAAATGAGAATGGACGAAAAGGAAAAAAAGGAGGTGAAAGCAAACAAGGGAAGGGATTTATTGGGAAAAGAGACATAATCTTGAATGGGAAGAAGAAACGTGTATAGATGAGGGAGAGGTTAAAGACAAAAAAGCTAATAACGTAATTTTCTAAAGATTTGAGGAAAAGAAGGATTTCGTGAAAAGTAGACGAGAGAATTAAAGAGTTTCAGAGTAACGAATGAGAAAGAATGAAAGACTGACTGTGAAAAATGCCAAGTTTGAGGTAGAGAACAAGTGAAAAAAAAAGGAAAGAGAATTCGTAGAGAAGCGTAAAACATTTTAAGTAAGTAATCAAGAAATAGTATAAGCAGATGAGGGTGCTTAATTCAGGAGAGAATTGAAAAAGAAGTCAAGTTTCATTTTCAAAAAAAATTATTATTTTACAGAGTGAATATTTCATAACGTATGACTGTAGTTGGGAAAGAATATAGAGGAATATACATTTTAGCTGTTTCATGTGATAATAAAAGTTATCTTTCAAAAGCTTCCTTTCTAAAGAAGATAAACGATTCAAGGACAAAAAGAGAAGGAAATTCCATAGAAATTATTGTAGTGCGTTACGTAATAAAATTTTTTTCAATAAAGTCACGATTATCGAATTTCTTTTTTTTTTAATTTGTGGAATATAAGCTTTAATTTATTTTCAATTTTTAATACTGAAGTTTATATTTCAAAAAAATATGCTATAAAACGTTGAACACTCGCATCTGCCTTTAACGTGCCATTTAACTATCCAGAATTTGCGGTTTAGGCGCATTAACCGACGTTTAACTAACCTCAGAAAATTCATTATGAACCATATTTCTCTACTAAAACCACTGAATGTATTCATACATTAATGCAGAATTGAGTTGATTGTAATTTTAATTGAATTAGTAAATACATTTCCTTAATTAAATCTATTTAGCGCGACGTGTATCAAGAAATTTTCAATTTAAATAATAATAAAACCTAATAGCAAAATTTAACGATTCAAAGCATTGTAACTCTTCCGATTTTAAATAATTTACAATTCATCAATTTATTCAAAAATTTTATCATATTTTTTTTCATTATTTATTATTTATAAAAGTTGGATTTGAGAATTGAACTGGGTTTCACTAACAGATCTTTTTGAAAGAGTTTAAAAGATTTCAAGGATTTCATAAGATTTCGACAGATTTTAAGGAATCTACTGGATTAAAAAAAGAATTAATCTAATTAATTGGTTAATTTAATTCCTAAAAGTCTTAAAAATTAAGAAAGATTCCCTTAAATATAAAAGGTTTTAGGGCATTTTTAATGATTTAAAAGGGCTTCCGAAATTTTTTAATATATCGAATTATTTAAATGGGACGATTTTAGGTTTTTTTTTAATTGTATATATTTATAATATTTCCACAAACTGCTCAGAATTCCACAAATAATTAAGAAATTTTGGAAGATTTTTAAATATTTGAAAATAATTTAAATAATTTTTCTAAATTTTATTATTTTTTCGAAGATTTCAAAAATTCTAAGAGATTTTAAAGCATTTCAATCAGATATTTTATCAGGATTTCAAGGGATTTAAGCCGATTTCAAAGGATTTTAAAGATTCTAAAGATTTTTAAAAGATTCCAAGAAATTTGTAAATGATTTTCAAAATCTTAAAGAATTTTTATGAATCTAAATGATTTCAAGGAAATAAATTCAGAATATTTAGAAATTTCAGAGAATTTATCGAATTTATGGACTTCAGAGTATTTAAGGAATTTAAGAAATCAAGCGAATTCTGATATTAGAAAAATTCGGACAAATAAAGGATTTTAGGACATTTAGAAAATTCAACATTTTAGGAAATTCAGAATATTTAAAGATATCAAGAAATTCAGAGAATTGAAGGATTTCACAGAATTCAAGAAAGTTATAGGTTTTTAAAAATTTAGAGCTTTCCAAAAATTTAAGAAATTCATAATATTTAAGGAATTTCAGGAATAAAAAATATTTAAAGAATTCAAATATTAAACCCTTTTTCGAAAATTTAAAATATGTCAGGAATTCTAAATATTCAGAATATTAAGGAACTTGGAATATTTAAAATATCTCAGAAAATTTAAGAAAATTAGAGAATTCACGGATTTTGGAGAATTCCGAATATTGAAAGAATTTTAAAATCTAAAGAGTTCAGGTAATTTAGAGAATTTCCGAGAATTCAGAAAATTGAGGAAATCCATTTTTTAATTTCAAATAAATATCAGACTGTCCAATATTGAATAGTATTTGAAATTGATAAAAAATAATTATTTCAGCACTTAATTCGTCTGCACCAATCATATAGATGTCGAGAGATTCCTCGATTCATAAAGGGAGAAAAAATTTTGTTTTATGAGCTCGGGCCACTGAATATGAATTAAACCGTTATAACTTTGTGATTGTTATTGGACTGAAATATCCACTTGAAAAGATGATTTGAATATTAATTGGACGAGTTGTTTAAATTGATGTGAAATTTCATATATTTTCATATAACTAGTTGAGCAATAAGAATAATAAGATTTTTTTTATTTTCTATTTAAAGGAAAAACATTAAAAGATGCGAACTATTTTACCTTACGTTTCCTTTAATCTGGAAGTGACAATAAAGAGAAAAGCTTCCTTTTATTGTCCCACAATTTTATTGCCCTCTTAAACTAAACTATTTTTTTTTTTAAACTTCTATTAAAGTTTTATTGCATTTATCGCTTAATGTAGCGCATTTTCGTATCCCAGTAGAAACATAGGCTTTCTGTTCAAACTGTTTTTTTTTGTAAAAGTTATAGTTTTTTAAAAATATTCTGCCTTTGGATCAATACTTCCAATGGAAAAAATAATAATTTTTAATTTATAATTTCCGAATACAAATTTTTAAAAATATTCTGTGTACGAATACAATTTTTAAATTAATAATTTTTGTATAATTAAAGGCAATTAAATTAAGAATATTCCAAGACTTTAGTGAATTCAGAGAGTTCGAGGAATTTAAAAAGTTATGAGTATTCTAGGAATTCCGAATATTCAAGGGATCTAGAATATTTGAGGAGCACAGAGAATTTAGAGAATTCCAGAGAATTCAGAGAATTTAAGAGAATCACGACCATTTCGAGAATTTCTGGGCAGTTTAACGATTCAAGAAATTTTAGGAGTGCCAAATATTTTAATAATTTACGGAATTTAGAATATTTGAAAATTTCAGAGAGTTCAGAGGATTTCAGAGAATTCAGAGAATTTGAGAGAATTAAGACAATTTTGGGCATTTCAGAGCGCTTATGCGATTCAAGGAATTTTATACGTTTAAAATATTTTAAAAATATGAGGAATTTAAATATTTTATGATTTCAGAGAGATTAGAACATTTCACGGATTTCAAAGAATGCAAAGAATTTCAGAGAATTCAGACAATTTCGAGAATTCCAAAGCGCTTCTGCGATTCGAGAAATTTTTGGAATTCAAAATATTTGACAAATTTACGGATTTTTTAATATTTATAAATTACAGAGAATTTCGAAAATTTCCGAGATTTGAGAGAATTTAGAGAATTCTTAGAGGAATCTCCAATATTCAAAAAGTCTCATTATTCAAAGAATTCAGGATATTTAATGATCACAGGCAATTAATAGAGATTCTGAGAATTAAGGGATTTCAAGGAATATTCACAATATTCAAAGAATTCAACGTATTCAGAGACTTTTTTAATTTTTGAGAATTTAGGTAATTTCGAAGATTTCAGGACGATTAGATGATTCAAGGAGTTTTAGGAATTCAAAAAATTTCATTATTTATTAAATATATTTTAAAATTTAGGATATTTCAAGATTTCAGATCATTTAGAGAATTTCAGAGATTTGAAAGAATTCAGAGAATTCCGAACATTCAAGGAAATTCGAATATTCAAAGAATTCAGGATGTTCAAAGATTACAGGCAACTCATAGAAAAACTGAGGTTTAAGAAGATTTAAGGAGTTTAGAAAATTCAAAATAACTGGTATTCAGAACATCCATAGATATAAGAAAATTCATAGAATTTCAGAAGATTTAAGGAAACTGGAATATTCATGCAATTTAAGATTAAAATTTTTCGAAATGGTAATTAGATTAAAAAATAATTGAAAATCCTATTTAACATTCGAATATTCAAGGATTTTCGAAATTTCAGAGATTTTGAGAAATTCAGAGAATTTCAGGGATTTTAGAAGACACATTCCAGGAATTCCAGGCATTCAAGGAATTTTCAGAATTCAGAGAATTTGGGAAATTTAGAATATTCTAGAATTTCAGGGAATGTCGAGAAATAAAAGATTTAAGCTAAATGAGGAATTCAGAGAATTTAAGGAACTGACAGATTTGAGTAATTAGGAGAATGCAAAGAATACAAATATTCGGCAGCCTATTCCAGCTTGATATTAAAAATTGTGATTTTAATCTATTTTAACAATTCCAAATTAAAAAATAACAAGTAGAAATTAACCGTTTATGGTGAATAAATAATTTAATATTCACAATTTTCATTACTTCGTATAGCGATTGAACATTGTCAAATGATTCTAGATATTTTTTTTAAAGAGGGGAAGTGAGGGGAAGTGAGGAGAATTGCATGAGGGGGGGGGGGGTGAGGATTTGGAAAGAAAAGTGATTCATTTCCCTTCTATCACTGCCCCTCCCTCCCTCTTACTCTTTCCCTGCCCGAAAAAAAAATTCCTGTACAGTATACCTTTTCCAGATTGTTTGAAAATTAATATTTTTAATATTAATCTGAAAAGATATGAAATAAAAAGAAAACTTTTTTTAAAAAGAGAATGAAAGAAGAAATCTTCAAAAATAAGTATGTACAATTTTTAAATTACAATTTTTAAGATTATTCATCAGAAAAGATATGAAATAAAATTATTTTTTTTATTAAAAGACCATATAAAAAAAATAAATTTTCAAAAATTCTAGAACTTATAAAATATGAAAATAAAAAATCTTTACTAAGAAATAAAAAAAAGAAAGAAAATAAATATGGACTGAATAAAAAGTTAAAACTCAAACTAGAAAAAATGAAACTAGAAAGGCTCGGCACCTACTTTGCATATTTTTTTGTTATAATACAGTTCAAAGAAATGTGCAAACATTAAAATAATCAATTACATTACATTTATTGCGATTGCTATAAAAAAACTGGAAGCTTGAGCAATTTTTAAACTTTACAGGTATTTTTTTGAAAACTCAAATCAAATTGTCTTTTTAACAACATTTAAATTATTATCAATAAATTTAAAAAGATTTTAGGACCTGAATAATTCTTTTTGTTTATAAAATGTTAATACCCTCTGACGTTCAACCAACAAAGATTTAATTGGAAAAAGCACTTGCCTATTCCATTTTTTTCAAATACATTCACGAATAACGGAAGCTTTATAATAGAACAGTACATATACTTTCGTTACCGAATCGATGTTCTCTAAATATTTGCAGTTTAACGTAAACGACTCCAGGTTTTATTTGACTTGATAAACGGTTAAGCCGAGCTATATTCGTTATGAAAACAGGAACTTCGGCGAATAAAAGTTCTATGTTGGAAAAAAAACTTTCAAGTCAAAGCTGACGAAAAATTAATTTCCTGCGATCGGAGGTCATAATTAGGAATTTAATGTTAATAATTCTCTACAGGCTCTATTTATTTGTAATATTAATATTGTAGGTCAATCGATTGTTCTTGTATCAAATTTGAATTAAATAAAGTTAAATTTAATAAAGTGTTAATGGAAAAAACAGACCTTTTAAAATAATTTAGATAATAATAACTTCCCTACACTTCAATAAAATGCAATAATATTATAGATCAATCGATTTGTTTAAAATCTAGGAATCTTTTATATTTTTGTATCAATTTGAATTCATGCGAAAAAAATTTTTTTCTATAAGAATCCCATTTTTAAATAATATAAATGACCATAACTTTTTTACTGTTCAATAAAATGAATTAATATTATAGGCCAATCGAATTGACTTTATTTAAAGAATCATTTATATTCTTACATCAACTTTAAAGTATGTTAATGGAAACAGTTTTAATGAAAAAGCAACAGATTTTGCCAATTTTATAAATTTTCTTAACCTCCCTGCTCTTCAATAAAATGTAATAATATTATAGGTCAATCGATTTGTCTTAAATTAAGAAATCTTTTCTATTCGTACATCAACTTTATAATATGTTAATGAAAAAAGTTGAAAAAACAACAGTTTTCAAATCTTATAAATTACTATAACTTCCCCACTGTTCAACAAAAGTATTAATATTATAGGTCAATCGACTCATCTTAAATAAAGGAATCTGTTATATACTGCTGCAAAAACTTTGAATGATTTCAATAAAAAACGTTTAATGTAAGAAATAGATTGTTTAAATATTGTGAATGATCGTAACTTCCCTAATCTTCAATTAGGTGAATGAAACAAGTTTTTCCATAGAAATCTAATTTTTTTAATAATGTATATATGACCATAATTTTCTTACTGTTCAATAAAATGTATTATATGTCAATCGATACGTCTCGAATTAAAGATTTTTGCTTTATCCTACGATAACCTGAAATTATATTCACAAACAAAGTTTTAGTGGAAACAAAATTTTTGCATACATTATAAATGATTATAACTTCCTTACTAATCAAACATAAAAAATAAATATTAACTTCCTTACTCTTTGATAAAATGTAACAATCTTATAGGTCAATCGATTTGTTTCAAGTCAAAGAATCTTTCGGCTGTTGCATCCACTTTGGAGCACGTAAATAAAAAAAGTTTTACTATTCAATAAAATATATTAATATGGAAAGTAATATCAATTTCAAAAGTATTTAATATTTGTAGCCTATAATCTTGGTGAAAAATTAATATTAACCAGCTAGCAGAAAATCTTACAAGAAATTTTATCTGAAATACAATGAGAAAGGAAGATTAAAACCTTGACAAAAACCAACAAATTGAACATTTATTGACATAAATGTTTATAATAAATTTTTGATGACAAACAACATTGGGCTGGTCAAAATGTTTTTTTCTCGAAACCTCATGAAGTAGAACACGTATTTCCCATAAGAAAAAAATATTTTTTGTAAATTTTATTCACAATAGTCAATATTATCTGAATCGAGTTGAAACTGAAAATTTCTCTTAATAAACAGGTATATAAAACAAATAAAATATGAATTTTGAAATATCACTCCCATAATTTTGTTTTATAGGATTCTAAAAAAACCCCATAAGTGAAAAGATAGGTGTTGCGAATTTTTTGCGCAAATTATAATTTTTTGCGTTATTTTTAATGCAAATTGATTCTAGCGCATGGAATACTACTTAACGCTAATAATTAATTGTATAAATGAATTGTTTAAACAACTTAGTATTGTTTCTAACACTTTTCTGGTAGAATAGAAATAGAAAGTCGTGGTTTTTTACAAAAAATTTACTTTTTGTTTGAATTTCAATTAAAGTAAGGTGTAATATTTAATTAATGATAACAAAATAATTGTTTAAACAATTTATTGATACTGTTGATAATATTATCTATCCATAATGCTAGAATTGAGATTTCTTGAAATTTTTAGCTTTTTGCCCACTTTTTACTCAGAGTTAGTTAATATTTTATTTAATATAGCAAAAATAATTGTTTAAACAACTTATTATTGTTTCTCTTTTTTTTTCAAGAATTGAAATACAAAGTTGCGGTTTTTTCAAGAATTTTTCAGTTTTTGCCCACTTTTCAAGTGAAGTAAGTTAATTAATTATTTAAAGTTAACTAAATTAACTGTTAATTAATTTATTATTATTATTCGATTACAACAATACTACAAATCTGCGGTTTTTTCTGAAATTTACAACTCTTATACGACTTTTTACGTAGTAAAGTAATAAATACTACAAGTCAACATACATAGCTGCTTAAACAATTTATAATTGTTTGTAACTATCTTCTTTCAGATAAGTTCTAAAAAGTTGCAGTTTGTTCGGAACTCCTAAACATTTTGTCCACTTTTTATTTACTAAAGTAATAATTAATGCAAGTTAATAAACATTATTATTTAAATAGTCGATAATTATTTATAACTACACTCTTAGAGTAATGCTAGAAAGTTTCTTTTTCTGAATTCTTTAGCTTTGCTGTGACTTTTCAGTTATGAAAAAATAATAAGTGAACCTTAAAATTTCCAAAAAAATTGGAACTTTCCAGCACTTATCAAAGAGTACCAATAATACAATGTTTAGACAACTATTTTCTTGATAGGTTTACTTTTAAGTGAAGAGAATATTATTAATAATCATAATAATTAATTGTTTGAAAAATAATTTTTGTTAACAAAATAATTACTTCCCTATAATTGAAAAATGGACAAAAAATTTGATAATTCAGGAAAAATGCAAATATCTAGTATTAATATTAAAGAAGATAGATATAAACAATGATAATACGTTTAAACAAATATATTTGCCATATTAAAATAAATAATAAAAACTCAATTAAAGTGAAAAGTGGGCAAAACTGAAAACTACAGAAAAAACCGCATTTGTAGCATTGCTTAAAGACAATATTATGAACAATAATAAATTCTTTAAGCAATCATGATCAATCTAATCTAAGAGAAAATTGCTAAAAACAATATTAAATTGATTAAACAATTTATTTAAACATCTAATTATTATTATAAAGTAGTAATTCATGTATTAGAAATTATTTTCGTTGAAAAAACTGCAAAAAAATCATAATTAGCGCTAAAAACTCGCAAAAGCCATTTTTTCACTCATGGGTTTTCCTTAGGACCCCATAAGACTGAATTATGGGGGTAATATTCAAAAAGTAATATTTTATTTATATTCTGTTCATTATGATCATAAATCTGAGTTAAAAATTCAATTAATTGTTAAAAATTGCTTGTCTTTTGTTGAAAATTCGACTTTCATTGCAAAAATAATTATCTTCTTGTTTCTAAATTCATCTTTTAGTTGAAAATTTAACTATTTTGTTGAAAGTTAATTTTTGTTTGTTAAAAATTAAACTTTCGGGCTAAAAAATAAATTTTTTGATTTTTAGTTGAAAATTAAGTTTTTTCGTTAAAATTGAACAATTTTGTTGCAAATTCGTTTCTTTGTCGAAACCTAATAGATAATTGTTATCATTTCATTTTGTATTGAAAATTCGACTTGTTAGGTAGAAATTGAATATTTTTATTTTAAAATTGATCTCTTTAGAGGAAAATTGTACTATTTTGATGAAAGTTTTTTTATCAACTCAAGATGTAACTATTCCATTTTTTTGTTTTAATTTCATCCTTTTTCTTTAAAAAACAACTATTCGGTTGAAACAGCATGTATTTTGTTGAAAACTTTTATTTTCTTTAGAAAATTAATCATTTTTATTTAACCAATTTTTCTTTCGTGAAAAATGTAACTATTTATTTAAAAATACGGTGTATTTTGTTAAAAAATCGTCTTTTTGTTAGAAAATTGTTCTTCTTGGTTAAAATTTATCTTTTTAAATAGAAATTTGCCTAATTGGTTGAAAGTTAACGTGTTTTCTTGGAAATTTAACTTTTTTATTAAAAAATAAATGGAAGGAAAAGGGAAAGGAAAAGAAGAAGGGATAAATAGCAGGGAGAGGGAGAAGGAGATGGAGAGGAGGGAGAGGGGACGGAGAGTAAATAAAAATCCATCCTGGCTTCAACCACTCTCATTTGGTCTAGATCTACAAAATATTTTATTTAAATATTTTCAAAAAGCTTCAATACAGATCTTTCTCACGTTTTGACGTTTTATGCGTATATTATATGTGTATATTATAGTTAATCTTATTCAAAACATTTGATTGCTCATCTCGAATTTTGAGACGACGAGATATTTCGTTTTAAAATACTAAAATTACTACAGTTATTGTTAGAGTTAAGAAATAAAAATACTGAAGTAAAAACTTTTTAACTTTTTTGCACTTACTACGATTGTCAATTAAACACAATCTAAACCATGTTTTAGGCTACGGTTGTAGTTCCTGCTCTGACCAGCTCTGACAATTTAAACCTAGGAGAACGAATTACCGTTGTCGACCGTGTCGAATTGAATGTAGTTTGCTTTACTTTTATTTACCACGGGAAACACGTACAGGGATTTTATTGTCGTCGATTTTGCTTTCGAACATGAGGGTGTCGCGTGTAAGAATTCAGGCCAAAGGCAATCTGCTCACTAACAAATAAGGGTTAAAAATTGCTGCAATTTTTTTCGTCCGATCAGTTCCTTGAAATATAGGAGGAAACAAAGTTTTGAATTTATTTATTTTTTACGAATATTTTCTTTATGGAAATTTAAAAGCTTTTGAGTTGATACAAACTTAAGGATTGGAGTAAAAGTGTTTTTATATTCTTCAGTAAAGGCTTTTTGAACGGAAATTAACTTGTCTATGTTGTTTGCATCACACTGCACACTATCCGCTCTACCGCAATTTAATTAGATCCTCTTTGGCATGCAATACCTTCTCACAGTTCCTGCAACGATGGACATTATAACTGATACGTAACTCATAAAAACGTGTTTCAAAGCTTCAAGTTATTTTTTCTCCAGAAAATATAACGAGGTATTGAATAAGGAAAATAAAATTTTACATAATATTTTAATGTCTACAAAACAAATTTAAACTGTTTTCCCCATTTGTAAAGTAAAACTGATTTATTATCATATTTAAAATATTTTATTTCAGAACAAGTCAAAGACAGCGGCCATGAGTTTACCCTCTTCTTACACTTTCCCCTTTACCCTCCTCCCGTTAACGAGTCTCACTTACTCATCCCTCTTACCTCTTTTACTTCAACTTTTTATTTTATCTTCATTCTTCTCTTTTCTCCCTTGTCCATCCAACTTTCCCTTCACCCTCCTCAATAACCCATTCTTCATCCATCTTTCCATTCTGCATCTATCTTCCGCTTTCCCTTTTCATTTCCTTTTTCCTTTCTTTTCCCTTTCTCTTTCTATGTCACTGCCTTAGTCCCTGTGCCTGTCCGTTTCCCTTTTCCTATCCGTTACCATTTCCCTTTCACTCCACCCTTCATTTTTCTCGTTTTCCTTGTGCCTTGTTCTTTCCCTTTCGCCTTTTTCTACTCCTTTAACTTTCTCTCCAGCCTCTTTCTTCTTCACCCTTTCCCACCCTTCTCTTTTCTTCCTCATCTTATTTCCTTTTTGTAAATTCTTTAATTCCCCTCTCCTATTTTCTTTCCATTTCCCTTCCCTTTCCCTTTTAAAAAAAAATTGTTTTTAACAAATTACATGCACTTTGAGCCTCATAGTTAATTTTTTGAATAAACAATATGAATTTACAAGAAGCAATGGAATAGTAACATATTGAGTTAAAAAAATTAATGTACAAAAGATTTATTTCCTAGCTTCTTTCTCTCTTTCTCTTTTTTTTCTCTTTTTTATCCACATTTCCCTTTACCAGTCCCTATCCCTGTCGTTTTTCATTTTCCTTTATCTTCCTCCCCGTCCGACTATTTTCCACTTTCCCTTTCTCTTTCGCATTTCCCTTTCCCTGCCATTATCACTGCCACGTCCCTATCCTTTTACCCCGTCCTTTCCTCTGTGCCTGTTTCTATCCATTTCTCTTTCCATTTCCATTTCCCTTTTTCTCCAACATTATTTTTCTAGCTTTCCCTGCCGCGTTTCCCTTTCTTTTTCTCTTTCGTCTTTAGCTTCTCCTTTCCTTCCACTCTTTCCTTGTGTTCTTTCTCCCTTCTCGCTTCTTCCTGTTCTCATCTGCCATATCTCTTCACTCTCATCTGCCTCCCCTCCTCATAACTCTCTTCAACATTTTTACCCTTGTCCTTCCCCCATACCCCTCTCCTGACTCGACCAACCCCTTTCAGTTCTTCCCCAGCCCCTCTCACCAACACCCTTTTCTTTTTGCTTTATCACTTTTCCATCACTTTCAACAAAATAGTATAATAGTTTAATAAATAATTAAACTAAAATAAATTAGATAAATAGGGTAATAGTTTTTCCAATAAAAAACATGAATTTTTAACGTACAATAAAAAATGCAAAAAAAAAATAGTTGAATTTTTTTAAAGTAATTAAATTATCAACAAAATAGCTGATTTTCTAATTAAATTTTTGAATATTGAGCACTTACAAACATCAATTTTTAATCAAACATTAGAATTTTGAAACGAAAAATATTGAATTTCTACTAAAAACAGTTCCATTTTCAACCAAATAGTTAAATTAGTAAGCCAAAAAGACAAATATTCAACAAAACAACTAACTTGGCAATAAAACAGTTTAATTTTCAACTATGATGATAAATTTTGCAACAATAAAATGAATTTTCAACAAAAAAGTTCAACCAAGTAGTTATATTCACAATGAAAAAATTAAATTTTAACGAAAAATATAATAGGGGCTATCTTAAGCAAAAGAAGATTTTTAAAATCACAGTTAAATTTAATCGAAGAAGATCAAATTCTCAAGAAAAAGAAACGTAATAATTGATATTTCAACCAATAAATATTTTAATCCTAAAAAACAGTAAATTCAACCAAAAAATACGAATTCTTAAAAAAATTGTTGAATTTGAACCAAGAAATGGATTTTAAATAAAATATTTAAATCCACAACCAAAACAAAATATTTTGTAATCAAAAGATTGCGTTTTTAACAATAAAAAATATAAATAATTAACCAAAATTTGTGAATTTTCATTCTATAAAAATGTTTCGTTTAAGCAGAAATGATGAATTTTCATTTAAAAATGTAACAATTAAACTTTCTTCTAAACACGATTAATTTTCACCAAAAAATCGCATATTAAAATTTTCAGTCAAAAAAATTAATTCCCAAATAAAAAAAACAGAACGTTCAAGAAAATATTTCACTTTTCAGCCAAAAACTCAATTTTCAATAAAGTAAATCAATTTTCAAACAGAAATTATGACTTATCAAAATATTTCACTCCTCAAGCAGTATATTGAATGTTTAATATAGTAGATCGCTTTTCAAACAGAAATGATAAAATTTCAATGAAAAATGCAACATTGGAATTTTCAACTGGACACGATCAATTTTCAGCCAAAATTTGTTTATTTAAAATTTGATTTAAAAAAATTAATACTCAACTAAAAAAAAAATGTTAACAAAATATTTCACTCCTCAACTAGTAAATTGAATGTTTAATAAAGTAGATTGGTTTTCAAACAAAAATAATAAATTCTCAATTGAAAATTCAACAATTAAATTTTCAACTAAATACAATCAATTTTTTGGCCAAAAATCGTTTATTTAAATTTTCAGTCCACAAAATTAATTCCTGACTAAAAAAAAATAAGTTTCAATCAAATACTACAATCTATAACCAGTGAATTGAGTGTTTGATAAGGAAGATCAATTTTCAAACAGAAATGTTGAATTATCAATGAAAAATGTAATAGTTGAATTTTTAACTATAGACGATTAATATTTATGTAAAAATCGTTTTTTCAAATTCGTAGTCAAAAAAATTAATTCCCAATTTAAAAAAAAAAAACTTTTAACCAAATATTCCAATCTACCACCGAAGATTGGAATTTTAACCAGAAGAGATAAACCATAAAAAAGGGAAGTTTCCTCAAACCCGGGGGATAAAATAATTTTATAATTAAGGGGAAACGAGAGGAACATGGAAAAGAGCGTGAAGTCTCTACTTTCAATTTAGATGATTCATTTGTAAAATAAGATCAGTAATTATTATTTCTTGAAGCATTACGAAAATTTGTTATTCACATTCATATTGCTATTATAAATAAAAGAACTTTAATTTATTTGAAAAATTCAAGATTAGAGAATAGAGAAAAGAAATTAACATGATTACGCTGGGTCTTGCATTATTAAGAAGACAGTGTGATTGAAATTTATGGTTCTCCAGTTCTTGCTTTTCAAATATATATCTATATATCATGCACTAGTTTACTTCCTGCACTTAGTCATTATTAAAATTATATGTCTATAATTGCCAGAAAAAATAAATAATAATTATATAAAAAATTGAACTCTAACAAAAAATTCCTTCGAAATATTTGACTGTAACCATTTTAAGTTTGAGACATTAATTAATAAGAATAATGATAATCATAATAATAAATATAAATATATAAATAAAATAATAATAAAAAATGCTGACATTTCACCGAACTAAAGAGACAAATTTAAGGAAATAAAAAAATTGATATTGCGAGATATAAATTTAAAATTACTAAAAAAAAAAAAATTCCTGCGATGCTCGGAAAAGTACTGGAAATTGGTGCAACCTTTGAACAATATTTCATTTGATGATATTCCGGGGTATGACACATGTTTCACGTACTGTTGGAGCGAATCTTCACATAAATTTAATTTCAGAGAAAGGCGATCCTTCTGTAAAATTGTCCTAGATCTATAAATTTCTTCTTTTAATAAAATATTGGAAAACACTTTTCTCCATTTTCGCTTTCCTTTTTCATTCCCTTTTCCCTGTTCCCAATTACTTATTCCCTATTCTCTATTTTCAATTCCCTATTTTATATTCCCTATTCCCAATTTCCTATTCTATATTGTCTGTTTCTACATCCCTTTTCCCCTTCTATATTGCCTGTTCCCTATTCCCTATTCTATATTTAATGTTTCCTATTCCCTATTATATATTCCCTATTTCCGATTCCCTACTCACTATTATAAATTCGCTATTCAATGTTCCATATTTACTATTCTCTACTCTATATTCTGTATTCTATGTTTGACATTTTCTATATATAATATCCTATTTCCTATTTCCAATCTTCTATTCGACTTATCCCCTATTCTATATTCCCTATTATAAGTTCTTCATTCACCTTTCCTTTCTTATTTTGGATTAATTATTTTATATTCTATATTCTGCAATATATATTCTCTATTCCATATTATACATTCCATAATCCATATTCCATATTATATAATACACATCTTTTATTTTATATTCCACATGATTTATTCGATATTCCCTATTTCTTTTTCCCTATTCCACACTCCAGAATCGATAATCCGTATTTCCTATTTAATCTTCCCTATTCCCCATTTCCTATTTTATATTCAATATGATTTAATCCATATTTTGTATCCTATTGTATATATTTTCTATTCCATATTTCGTAATCCATATTCTCTATTCTATGTTCCCTATTCACCTCTCCTTTCATTTTCATTTAACTATTCCATATTGTATATTCTATGTGCTTTATTTCCTATTTTTATTCTAATGCATATATTCCCTATTCCATATTCCTTATTCCATATTCCATAATATATATTTCCTATTCTATGTTCCCTATTTACTTATCCTGCCATTTCCCTTTAACTATTTCAAATCTCCTATTTAATATTTTATATTCTTTGTTCTATATTTGCCATATTTTATATTTTATATTCTCGATTCCCCATTCGAGATTCCATATACCCTATTTGTTTTTTCATTTGCCTTTACATATTCCACAAGCCCTATTCTATAATCTTTATGCTATATTCTTTATTCCACGTTCACTATTCTCTAATCATAATTCCGCATTCCCTATTCCCTATGTCATATGCCCTATTTCCTATTTCCAATTTCTAATTCCACATTCCCTATTTCGTATTCCATATTCCCTATTTCCTATTCCTTATTCCCTATTTCCTATTCCTTATTCCCTATTTCCTATTCCACACACTCTACTTGCCCTATTGTCCTCTTCCTATCCGCATTCCCCATTCCTTATTCCCTATACCCCATTCCATCCTTCATTTTCCCTATTTTTTTCTCTTTTCACATTTTCTTCCATTTCCATTTGAGTATTCCCTATTCTCTATTTCATATTCTATATTCTTTATTCTGCATTTTGTGTTCTATTGTATATAATGTTCATGCTTTGTACCATATTCCCTATTTATTATTTCATATTCCATAATCCATACTTCCTGTTCTATATTCCCTATTCCGTATTTGCATTTTCTATACAATTTCCTATTTCCAATTTCCCTATTCCATATTCCATATTCTATATTCTCTGTGAATTATTATCTGTTCCTTTTCCTTTTTCCAAATTTACATTTTCTATTCTCAATTCCATATTCCTTATTTCCTTCCTGCTATTTCCTATTCCCAATTCCAGAATTCATCTTCCCTATTGACTTTCTTTCCCATTTTTTACCTATTCCATATTCTATATTCCCTATCCGATATTCTTCATTCCATTTTCCCTATTCACTATTCCTTATTCAGAATATCGAATAGATTCTATTCCATATTCTGAATTTCCTATTCCTCTATTTCTAATTCCGTATTGCCTATTACTTATTTCCTATCCCCTTTTCCTATTATTTCTCAATCACAAAATGTTGATACCTTCCTCAATTGTTTATTTTATGAATATAGGCTTTTACAGTAAATAATGTATATTCTGTGCGTAGTGTATAGTGTATTCAGTGAACTGAAATGATCAAAAGGAGATGTTGCGACAGGTTGGAGGTGCTCGAGGTACTTTTTTTGCAGTCCATTGAACTGGACAAAATACGCAAGATATCTCCTGAACTCTACTTGACTTACGTTTACAAAAAAAATAATGATAATAATAAAGTGGGAAAATTCATTTTTATGACACATGCATAATTTCAGCCCTTTTTGACGCCTATAAAGCAGGGCTTAAGCTCTGATTTTTAATCCCTAGGTGCTGAAAAGTACTTTTAACTCTCTGAGCCCTAGAGAGTTAGAAGTTTTGTATGAAAGCTTTAAAGTTTGAAAGCTTCTATTAAACAGTTGAACTAACACCACAGTAGCTTCAATCCGCTTTTCATTTACAAGTATTAAAATTTTTTAATAAAACCAACACAAAATATTTCCAGCAACTTAGGTAAATTATTTTTTAATCTTTACTCAAAGTTTGTACAAGATAAAGGAGAACGATAAGAACGAAGAAAAAGATTTTGGCGACAGTCGTTTTTCTTTTTTATTTATGAATTTTCATTCAAAAATTTCCAAATTTTTGCTTATACAAATAATTTCTTATGGACAATTTTAATATTCACCATCACTTTTTAAACCATTTTCATTTATTTAAACAAATGTCATTTAAACAATTATTTATTACCCAAAAATTAAAAAAAATAATCTTATTTTCTAATTGAATATCCTCAAAGAGAAAATTTAAAAAAAAAAAACACATTTTTCTGGATTTCAATTTTCTCTTCCAGAATATTTTATCGTCAAGCTAAATGATTCCTACAGAATTTAAAATAATACTAAGCAATTTTGAAGAATTCCAAAGAATTTATTCGGAATTAAAGGGAATTTTAAGGAATTTATGAGGAATTCCCAAGAATTTTATATTGATTCCAACAAGCTAAAAAATTAGCCTTCTGAAAAATATGCTGGCGTGGAAAATCAAAGAAATCCGGCATATTTTGTTTCACTTTAATTTTCTATCCTAGCATATTTCATCGCCAACGTAATGTAATTCTTGGGAATTAAAAATAATTCCAAGGAATTGTCAAATATTTCAAGGAATTTATGAGGAATTCTAAAGAATTTTAGGTCAATTTTAACAAATTAAAAAATTCTCTGCCTGGCAAATTTCGCCTCCTGAAAAATATGCTGGAATTGAAAATCAAAGCAATCCTGCATATTTTTCAGTACTTTAATTTTCTCTTCCGGCATATTGTATCGCCAACGAAATTTTATACTAATGAATTAAAAACAATTTTAAGGAATTCTGAAGAATTCTAAGTAATAAATGAGAAATTCGAAACAAAATAAGGTCAATTCCAACAAGTCTAAAAATTTGAACCTTTAAAAATATACTGGAATAGATAATCCAAGAATTGGGCATATTTTTCTGAATCTTAATTTTCTCTTCTGGCATATTTTATCATCAACGTAAATGAATCCTACAGAATTAAAAATAATTCCAAAGATTTCTGAAGAATTCCAAGGAATTTATTTCGAATTTTAAGGAATTAATTAGGAATTTTAAGTAATTTATGTGGAATTCCAAAGAATTTTAGTTTGATTTCAACAAGCCAAATGATTTGCTTCTAGAAAAATATGCCAACGCAATTTTATCCCAATGAATTAAAAATAATTTTAGGTCAATTCCAAAAAGTTTAAAAATTCGCATCCTCAAAAATATGCTGGGATAGATAATCCAAGAAATTTGGTAGATTTTTGTGGATTTTAATTTTCTCTTCTGGCATATTTTGTCGGCAACGTAAATTAATTCTACCAAATTTATGCGGAATTTCAAGGAATTGATGTGGAATTCCAAAGAATTTTAGGTCAATTCCAACAAGTTAAAAAATTTGCCTCCTGAAAAATAGACTGGAATGTAAAATCAAAGAAATCCGGCATATTTTCAGAATTTTAATCTTCGCCCACATATTTGATCGTCTATGTAATTATATCCTAAGAAATTCCGAGGAATTTATGATAAATTCCAAAACATTTAATTGCAATTTTAACTAGTTCAAACATCTATTTGTGAAAAGATAGGCCAAAATAAAAAATTGAAGATTAAGTACTATACAAAAAAGCCATTTGTTCCATTATTTCGACTATCTATTAGATATTCGAATAGGTAGATACTTTTTTGTAATAGTTAGAGATTTCTATTCCGCATGATTTTTTCAGAATAATAGTGCGAGCAAAGCATTTTCTTTGATTCCTGGTGTACTAAAAAATTATTAAAATAAAAAAAAATTGTAAATGCAAACTTCAAGTGGTTCGAAAGAGCTCTGTATAATTTCTAAAAATTTTAATGCATTATTTCTAAACAATAAAATTCTAGAGAATGAAATTTTAAGATTTCTTGCATTTTATTAAATTGTAGTAGATTTTTACTGCTTTTAAAAGTTTTGAAGGATTAAAAGAGATTCTAAGATATTTTAAGAGATTAAGAAAACAGATAAAGGGATTTTAAAGCTTTTTTAGGATTTCCAAGCATTTCAAGAGATCTTTAGATGATTAAATTTTGGCCAATAATATTTCTAGAAATTTTAAGGTATTTCAAGGTATTTAATAAGCTTTAAAGGAATTCAATCGTATTTGCAAGGCTTTCAAAGATTTGTATATTTCAATTGTTTTTAGAGAACCTTAAGGAATAAGTTTATATAATTTGTATTTCAGGGCTTTCAAATGATTTCAACTTATTTTAATGGATTTTTAAACATTTTAAGAAATTTCTAGAGAACCTTCAGTATTAAATTAAATTTTATTCCTCAGTATTTCTATGGATTTCAACCATTTCAAGGGATAAGAAAGAAATTAATTTTTTTGAAGAATTATAAATTGTTTTAAACTATTCCCAAGAGTTTCAGTGGAAATTTTTGTTTACCAAAAACTACAATTTCTTGCAGAAATCGACATGTTTTAAAATCTTTTCACGTTTTCGATTATTCTGAAATCTTTTCAAAATTGGTGCCATTTATTAATCAATTTTTCAAAAATCTTTTTGAATATTCTCTTAACATTAATTTTCATAAATTAAAAATGATATAAAATTTGCGAAGCAAACTTAAGGGGTTCTTTTATTCTCAAAACCTATAGAGATCCTTCAAAAGCTCAACAATTTTATTTCGAAATCTTTAAAAATATAAATTCACGTTTTTTAATCTTTTCCAGTTTTAAATTAGGCTTGGACCTTCAAATACTTTTAAAAATCTCATAGACTTGCCTAAATTTTTCCAAATTAATAATTATTTAACTGTTGTTCATGCATCAAAATTTATTCATTTCACTGACATATTAGAACATTTGTTAAATAGAACAATTAAAATTGTGTTGTGCAAAGTTTAAATTTAACATTCGGAAATATTAACGATTCAAGGCTTTCCTTTTCAAAAAATTCAATTTAAAACAGTTTGATTTTTAATATTAAATTTATAATTTCTTATTTGATACAAAAGTGTAATGTTGCTAAATTTTCAAAAAATTGTATTTTTCTCAATTATGGTAAAAATAAATAAATACATAAAATAAATTGATAATAATTTATAAAGTTTTAATTGAAAATTAAATTAAAACTGTTTTTATGACGTCAAACAACCAGATTAAAAAATTTTGAAATTTTAATGGATTTCAATAAATTATCAATCAATTTTAAAGATATCAAGGGAATTACGAGATGGTTGGATTAATTCTTTCAATCTTCACTAAAGATTTTTAAATATGATTTTTTTATTATTACATAATATTACTTGTGTATATTAATTATTATAATGATTATTATATATTCGATAATCAAAGTTAATATTAATATTAATGTTGACTTTGTAATTATTTTTGAATGTTTTTTAAACAAATTTGTTTGTAACAATTGAATGGATTTATAAATAAATTATTTATTTTCTGTGAGTCAAAATGCAATGATTTAAAAGGATGTAAAGTTAAGCTAAGCGGTTACTAAAGACTGAGAAATTGTTATTTAAAAAATGTTTTTTTATTATAGTTAAAGTGAAAATTTCCTCAATAAAAAAATAGAACAGACAAGAATTCCGAGCTGAAGAATTTTCAGAATTCAATTCAATTTAATTTCAGAAAAAATGAAAATCGGAATAAAATTGGAGACTGTTTTTTTTTTTTAAGAAAAAATTTTAATAAAAAATTATTTGACTTATATTTTGAAAAACTCAAAACGCGTTTTCGTTTTTCAAAAAAATCCTTTTATGAACCTTCCTATTAGGCACTCCTCTCGCCGGAAGAAAAAAATACACCAGAATAGAAAATTGTAATCCGGCTTATTTTATCTTCAACGTAATTGAATTATATATAACTACAAAGAATTTCGAAGAATTTATGATAAATTCAAAATAATTCAAGATTAATTCCAAAACAGTTTCAAAATTCATCTTTAAAGAAATATCCCGGAATAGAATATTCGAATCCGGCATGATATGTCGAAAGAGAAAATTAGAATAAGAAAAAATACGCCAGAAGAGAAAATAAAAATTCAGCATTATTAGGTACACATCTCGCCACAAGAGAAGAATATGCCGGAATAGAAAATTTAAATATGGCATATTTTGTCGCGAACGTAATGGAATTCTAAAAGCTCACAAAGAATTCCAAAAAACAAGTTTCAAAATTCATATCCGACAAAATATTCCGGAATGGAAAATTAGTGTACTGAAGATATACCGGTAGATAAATTTAAAACGCGACAAAATGTGCTAGAAGAAAGAATAAAATTGCAGGATTATTAGGTACTCCTCTCTGCGGCAGAGAAAAATATGCCGGGATAGAAAATTTAAATCCGGCATATTTTGTCGTCAATGCAATTGATTTATAAAAAAATCCAAAGAATTTATGATGAATTCGAAAGAATTGAATGTTTATTCAAACAAGTTTCAAAATTCAATTCTGCCAAAATATTTCGAAAGAGAAAATTAAAATGCGACAGAATGTGAGGATATGTGTGAATACAAGACGCCAAAATTTTATTTGTGTAGTAATTACCTGAAATTAATTGAGGTCCAAGAACTTCGTGAAGGTTCCAAGGACGACAATTTAGTTGCACTTCTGATTGATTATAGATCGCGCCGCAAAAACTAAATCGATATTTAATTGTTTTTTTTTTTTTTTGTTTTAATTGTTTTTTTACTATTGGTATGGACAATTCATAAAATTTGTGTGAAAGCTTTTAATAAAAATCCATTCAGAAACTGAATTTATTTTACTCTATAAATAATTCATCATGCAAACAACTGGATATCAATTTTCCAGAAATCTCACTAAATTTTCACACTTTAGAAATAATATGCAGTTATTCCAGAAAGAGCCTGAAAATAAAAAATCTTTCCATCCAATACATAATTTATAAGACCTAATTTCGATTCCGAGTGATTTGAGTTGTCAGGATTTGAAGAAAATTCACGTGCTGAAAATAGACGTATGAAAGTGTTGCAATAAGTTCCCATCCACCACAATTTCTACTGTAAAAATTTAAATTAATTTTTTATATCGAAAATCTTTTCTTTCTTCTGGTTTTGAAAATATTTAAATAAGAACGAATATTTATCTTGACGGAATATTTCTCACTGCCAAAAGTTTAAAACATTTTTTTAAGAAGAGAGAGCAACGCTAAAAGTTTACTTTTCTTTAAACGAAGTGCTTTTTTTATAAAGTTATTTTAGTTTAATTAAAATTCAATTTAGCGACGATATTGCATAAACCATGCGAATAGTTGAACACGCGGTTTACTACTGAATGTCAAAGTCGAAGATCGTATTGTGGAAGCGTGAAATAAAGTGCGCGCGCGCAGCTTTCGAAGTTCAAGTGCGCAAGTTTCTTTGTAGAAAGTACAAATTTTAAAATACGCAACAGAGTTCAAAATATCGATTTTTTCTGAAATTTGGTTTTGGATGTAAAGCGTTTTCTAAAAGAGTGGTATTTTGATTTTACAAATTCAACCGTTTGATTGATTTCTTTTGTTCTTTCTTTACTGAAAAATCTTCCTCGTTTTCTTTTTTTTTCGTTAGAAAACAAATCTTTTTGATTAAAAATTCAGCTATTTATGTAATCATTATTTTATTTTTATATTTTGTTAAAAATCAGTTTTTTCTGGTTTAAAAATTAGTATTCTACCTTAAAATTTAACTATTCTATTTTTGGTAGAAAATTTATCTTCTACAGTTAAAAATTCATCTATGGGACAGAAAATCAATTTTTTTCATTGCAACTTAAATTAATGTGTTTAAAATTATTCCCTTTCATGGAAAATATTAAAAAGGAATTTTCTTGTAGTTGAGAATTGATTTTCTAAACTGTAAATTTAACTATTCCACGATTGGTTATTCATTTTCACTGAAAAAGTAACTATTCTATTTTCAGTTGAAAAATCTTCTTCAATTATAAATTAAATTTTTGGGATTAAAATTTGACTTCTTTGTTGAAAAAGCTTCTTTGGTTCTTGAATTATGATTTTTCTAAATGAAAATTTAACTATTTTATTCTTGGTTAAAAAATTATCTTTTTATATTCTCATCAAGAGAAGGTATTAGATTTGTATGAAATTTGCCCCCCCCCCCCAAATGTTGTCAAATTTCCACGTTTTGAGACCCCCTAAATCCGAAAAACAGGTTTTTGCGAATGTGCCTGTCTGTATGTATGTCTGTATGTCTGTCTGTGAACACGATTACTTTTGAAAAAATCAATCTATTAGATTGGCCTTGGGTACACTTGTTTAGTGTCCTAAACTAACCGACAAGTTCGTTATCCAGCCATTTTGGGTAAAAAATTCAAAATGTGGGCAGTACATTTTTCGACCAAACTATGCAAAGTACGGTAAAAGGTGACAAAACAAAAATTGTGCATTTAAAAAAGATCTGAAAGTTTGTTTTTAACCACTTTTTGATAGGATGCGTAGTTATAATGAGTTATAATAAGATACATTTATAAAATTAAAAAAGTTTCAGGGATAAACTCGATTGCGAAGCGCGAGATAGATGATGAGAATGTGTTCGTTAAAGCCGAAGAAGCTTTAACGAAAGAGAATTCACAATTGCCAAATTACTGTTGTCGATATTTTCACCTTTAGTCTTAAAAAGTTTATTCAAAAAGATCGAGTGCATAGCGCGAGGTAAATACATTATCGAGCGCATTAGGGTTGAAAATTTATCTTTTTTAATTGAAAATTAATATTTTTGGTAACAAGTCGTGTTTCCTTGGTAAAAAAATTAATCTTCCTGGTTAAAAATTCATCTGCTGGGTTAACAATTAAATTATTAGATTAATACTTAAACTATTTTGTTTAAAACTAAGTTTTTTAAATAAATTTTTTAAACTTAAAATGTCCCTATTTTATTTATAGTTTAAAATTTGCATGTTGCATCTTGCTGCAAATTCTCCTTTATTGTGAACTTTATTAAAATTTTGAATTATTGGTAGAAATATTATCTCATAATCGAATTAATCTAATTTATTTATTTCATCGAAACTTGAACTATTTTTTAAAAATTAGTTTTCTTTTTGTTTCGAGGTAAATTTTTTAACTGAAAATTTAAACATTTCATTTTAGCTTTACAATTTATCTGTTTAAGTTGAAAATTCCTGAACTTTGTTCAAAATTCTTCTTCTCTAGTAGAAACTGAATCTTGTTGGTTCAACATTTACCTTTTTTATTAAATATTCATTTATTTCATTAAACATTTGTCATTTTAGTTGAAATTTCGTGTTTTTGGTAGAAAATTAATCTTCTTTCTTGAAAATAAATTTATTTTATTGAAAATATAAATGTTTCGTTTGAAATTAGTTTTCTTTTTGATCAAAAGTTAATTTTCTTTAATGGACTATTCAGCAGTTCCCTTTTTGGTTGAAAATTCATTATTTTAGTTGCAATCTCGTCTTTTTTGTATACAAATTTATCTTCTTGATTGAAAATGTATTTTTTTGTTTAAAAATACTTTTTGTGGTTAAAAATTGATTTTTAATCTGTGAGTTTAACCATTCCATGTTCGTTTGGTAATTGATCTTTATATAAAAAAAAATAATTTATTGGCAAATGATGTATTTTGTTTAAATTTTGACTATTTGCTAAAAATTATCATTTTCATAAAAATTTAACACAATTAATTTCTTTCTTTCATTTTATCAATTTTATAATTAATTTATTTATTTAAAAAATCAAATAAATAAATAAATATTTTCCTTTTCTTTTTACTAATTATGCAGTCATTTTTTCACGGTAAAATAGTTGATTTTACTTTAAAAAAGATGAATTTTTCAACAAAGTATTTCAATTTTCAACAAAAAAGAATTACGTTTAACCCAAAAGATTAATTTTCTACAAAAAAAGGACCTTTTTCTGTAAAGAATACTTATTATAAAACATTTTTAAAAAATTGTTCACTAAATACTTCTATCTTTAACGAAAGGAAAAAAATGTTAAATAAAATAATGAATCCTCACCTAAAAGATGAATTTTTGCCAATAATAATTAATATTAAAAATAGTAATTTTAAGAAAAATTGTAACAAAATAAATTTTTCAATACAATAAGTTAATTTTCAACCAAAAATATGCCTTTTCAAGAAGGCAGATTAATTTCCTGCCAAAAAAAGAGGAATTATCAACGAAATACATAAATTTGTTATCATTTGGTGGAATTTTTCACTAAAATAGATACATTTTCAACCAAAAATAGAACAGTCACATTTTCAGTTGAAAATACTTATTTTTAAAACAAAAAAAAACACGAATTTTCTGCTTAAAATTTTATTCTTTAATCAAATAAGTTGGATTTTTAACGAAAGAAGTAGAATTTGAAATAAAATACATAATTTTACAAGCAATTTCGATTTTCAACCCAAAATGTGGATTTTCAAGAAAAACAAATTTTTCTATTTAAAAAGTCGAATTTTAAAATTAAATACATGAAGTTTTTAAGAGGAGAAACTTTCCACCAAAAATGGAATAGTTCAGGTCTCAGTTTAAAAAATATAATAATTTCAACAACATCAAAAGAATTTTGAACAAAATATTATTTTGTATTAAGGAAATAAATTTTCAACTAAAAATATGAATTTTAAAGAAGCAAAATTAAATTTTGTTTAAAAAAGTCGAATTTTTAACGAAGTACATAAATTTTTAACGAGAAAAGGCTATTTTTTAATCACAATGCATACATTTTCAACCAACTAGTTGAGTTCCTGATTATAAAAGAAATGTTCAATTACACCAAACTGTCGCTTTGAGTCCAGTGTCAGAGTTTGCTTTCAAATATCCTTGGACTAAATTCGGGGGGATCGAAACTTAAACAGTCAGGGCCGCCTAAACCGTTTCCAATGGGAATGCATGATATTGCGGAATTTAATTGAGTGAGTACTCGCACACTGAGGGCTTTTCAAGGCGACTGTCATAATCGTTCTCGTCATGTTCTTCCCATCCCTGAGAAACAGCAGAGGCCAACAGTAGTGGGCGACGAGTTAAGGGAGGTCAAGAAACTAGTGGTAGGAGATTATATAAATTCGGATTACTTTACCATAACAGTGATACTAGAGGGAGAAAAGAGTAATAACAACATGGTTAAAAAGGAAACAAAAGTAAAAAAACAGGAGGAGGAAATGGGTCAAAGGTAGGTTAAGAACTATTCAAGGAAAAGGGGAGGAATATCAAAATTGAGAAGGAAATGTAAACTAGGAGATGGAAATAATACAAGAAGAAATAAAAATAGTAATAGAGTGGACAAGCAAAAAAGAAGTCAATGAAGGAAAGGATAGAAGATGATGGGATGAGGAATGTAAAGAAAAGAAGGAAGGGAGAAGGGAATTAAGAAAACAGAGAAAAGGGAGAAGGAATGGAGAACATTTTTGGAGAGAAAGGGTAATTTACTGAGTTGTGTGATAAAAAAATGGGAGAAAAATAACAGGTTTGAAGAAGAGGCGGAGAGGGTTAGGACAAAAGAAGAGGTATGAAAGCTGGCACATAGAGGAGAAAGGAGAAGAAGAATAGAAAACCCGGATACTGAGATGGTGGAATAAGAAAAATATGAAACGGAATTGCTAGATGGGGTGGAGCGGAATGTCAGGAAAGGAGGAAAATATGGTAGAAAAACAGATGAGGAGTAGGACATTACAAGAGGAAAAACAATCATGATATTAGAGATAATAAAAAATGAAAAGGCACCTGGTACAGGTATGGTTCGAAATGAAGTCTGAAAATATGTGGGGGGGGGGGGGGGAATTTAAGGATTGGGTATGGATAATGTGCAATAGAGTATGGAGAGAAGAGGGGTGGCCAGAATTATGGAAAAAAGGAGTAGAGGCCGAGAAACGTAAACATTCAGATATTCTAAATCTGTCAAGTGACGTTCATTGGCTGCCGCTGCCTTGTATGGATTAGAGATCCTCTAGGTAGAGTTGTGATATAACTTCCCACTGTTTTGATTGGCTACAATTAAACCGGAATTAGAAGTGATAAAAAGCACGCCATTTTCAAACCAAATTTTAGAATAAATCGACAACTTTGAAGAATGAAATGAAGGAGAAGATAACATGAAATATAAAGATATCAAAACCGTATAAAATATATAAAAATAGAAATACTTATTAACAAAAACTATTACATCTTCTGTTCGAAAGTTACTTTTATCAGATGAAAATTCAGGTATTTAGATGAAAATTCGCCTTTTTAGGAGAAAATTAATCTTGTTGGTTGGAAATTTAACTATTTTGTTTAAAATTCGTTTTTTAGCGTAAAAATTAATTTTTTCAATTCAAAAATATACTGTTCTATTTTTAGTTCACAATTTATCTTGTTTAACTGAACATTAATGTATTTTGTGAAAATTAATGTTTTTTTTTTTTTGGTAGAAATTTAATCTTCTTGGTTACAATGTTTTGTGGAAGACGTGTTATTTGTTTGATTAAAAATTAATTTCTCTTAAATGTAAATTTAATTATTCGACATTTGGTTGAAATTATTCTTTTATAGTCGAAAATTCAATTCTTTGATTAAAAATCGAACTATTTTGCCCAAAGTTGATTTTTTTATTAGAAAATTAATGCTCTTGTTGTAAAATTCATTTTCTTCTGTAAACATTAATATTTCTTGTAAAAGTGTATTTCTTTAATGTAAATTTGATTTGTCTTGTTGAAATTTCTTTTACAGAATATTTAATTAATTCATGTTTAATTAAAAATTTACATTTTGAAAATTCTACTATTTTCTTGAAAATTCATATAAATATTTAGTTGAAAATGCTTCTTTCTTGGTGAAACATTAATGTTCTTAATTGAACAAGTACTTCTTTGGTTCAAAATTCAACTGTTTCGTGAAAAATTCATTTTTCGGGTGAAAATTATTTTTTTTCGTTAAACGCAGAACTATTTTGTTGAGAATTCTTCGTTTATTGGTCGAAAATAATTTCATAAACTAAAAATTAACATATTTAATTTTCAGTTGAAAATGAACATTTTTGTAGTTGAAAATTCAACTATTTCGTTAAAAATTCATATATTTTCAGAAATATAATTTTTGTGGTTGAAAATTAATCTTTTGGGTTGAAAGTTCGTCTTTTTTGTTAGAAAATGAATATTCTTAGTCTATTCCATTTTTTTTTTTTAAATCATATTGATAAGAACCTATTAACGGGTATAGGACCTTATTTAAATGTGGGGGGGTCTCCAATG
>NC_046662.1:5338683-5342341 GCF_010883055.1 Belonocnema kinseyi | reverse complement strand
TTTGCCAGCAGGTGTGGGGGGGGAGGAGATAGGGGACCGCTGGCTGTATTTTTCCAGCAGGCAATGGAAGTAGCTTGGAAGTAGGCTTACCTTCGAAGATGTCTTCTCCGGGAGTAAAACTCACAGTAGCTGTGGTACAGATTACTTTATTTTTCAGTAGGTCTCTTTACAGTTGCGTCGTGCTCGTAGTTGAGGGTTTTCTGCTTACTTGCTATTTCGGGCCCCTTTTTAAAGGAAAATCAGCGCCTGAGGAGAAGTGGGCCTTATTTTTTTATCATAGGTTTAGATGCAGGCCCATGATCGAAGAATATACGGTCTAGCCATCAGCTCCCCCAATTTCGTCCCCATTCGCACTCCACCACTTTTAGCCATCTTGGTTACCATAGCAACCGTCAGCATCTCGGTCTTCACTCAAAAGATTTGAAGTCATGAATAATGGCTACATTGTAAATCAATGTCAATACCTGTTAAAGTTCTCAATATTCAAATAAGGTGCAAGAAGCGGACACTGCTGACGCTATCCGTGTGTGAAAGCGCGTCGCATGAAGATTAACTTTTTGAAAATTGTAACATTTTTTCATATTTTGCATTTATTTATTTCTGCTTTCAGCCCGAAAACAATATTCTTTTTTCTCCTTAGGTGGATGATACTTCATTTCATTCGCGTTAAAAGGTACAATTCCTCAGGTACCTTGAAAGGTTATGTTATCCATATTTCTAAGGGGTCGTCCATAAATTACGTGACGTGTCTAGGGGTGAGGGGGGGGCGATGATTTTTGTCACGGTTTGTCACGAAGGGGAGAGGGGTGATCGTCCGCTGCGTTACGTGTCACTCAATGCTGTAATAGCTTCATTTATCAACTCTAAAAAATGCAACTTATGTCCTTTAAATTAACCGCCAATCAAGCAACTGTGTGTCAGTGACGGGTACTGCCATCTACATAATACAGATGAAGTACATTTTTAAACGGTAAGTTAACGTATGTATATCTATGTATTATGTATATAGTGCCTTGAACTGTTTCTTGTTTGGTAAATTTCAAGCAATGTCGATTGAATTGTCACGAAATAAAGAGGTTGAATCTGTTTGAAACCCAATGAAAAAACTTGATAATTGATAAAAATAAAGCTTTTCAAGACTTGGCTTCTGCTTTTAAAAAGGCTTTTCCCGAGAAATCGGCAGCTGATTCACAAAATGAAGCAGTTAAATTGTGGAATTCAAGTAAAAATGAAGGTGATTTTCCCGCCAAGTTTCAGTCGAAAATGGCAGAACTGAATAGTAAAATATTGAAAAAGAAAAATACACTTTTTTCTTACTGGAGCAAGGTTGTTTTTTCGTATTTTCATCTTGTGTTCAGTTACAGCTAATATTGTCAGACCATATGAAGCGTGTTTCGTTATATGTATTAGGCATCGACAAAAGCAGCAAATTCGGTGGTGCAAGCGAACAATTCGTATAAAAAAAGTTCATGTTCATCTTCGAATGACAATGGTTCAGCTTCCTGCAGTAACAATGACCCGAAAAATGACGTCTTGCCTTCTTCAAGCGTGCGTATTTGATAAATACTGTATAATCAATAATAAACAAGAGAATGTTTTTGTAAACTTGGTTAACAATTGCAAGATTTAAATAAAATTTTTTTGATAATCCAGACACAAAGTATATGTATTTATGCAAAGAAAAAAAAATAAATTTAAAATTTGAGGTTCTGATTTCTTCATTCAAAGAGAAATAAATGAATTTCAAATAAAAAAAAAATAAAAAAAATCATACTCTTAAAATAAAAAACTTTCAAATTCAATAGTTAGAATTTCAGAAGGTATTGAAAAACTTTTCTTACATAATTGATACAATATTATTGAAGCATGAAAAAATGATTACACCATGAATAAAGAATTAAATGGTATAAAATGATTGAAAGGGATTTTTTTGTATTTAGTACTCCTGCGATGCCCATAATCGAACTGTACCAAAATCTGTTATCCAATATATTTGAACATTTCGTACAGGTGGTGGAACTTGATGGCTACAAATTCAAAACGCCAGCCCAAGACAAATTGAAGAAAGAAATAGACTTATTACGCAATGAAATCCAACACCTTGAAGTGAGAAACAAAGCTGATTTATTGTCACAGGATGAAGAAAAGATTTTGATAAAAACAAAAAAAGAATTAAAAATAAAAGAAAAGTCTTTAAAAGTAGTTCAAGACACTGAAGAAAGAAACAGAAAGTTTCGTGCAAATAAGAGAAGCAATTTAGAGAAAATATGTTTGGAATCTCCTGAGATAAAAAAAAAAATTGAAATTACGCACAAAAGCTGGTCGACCAAGAGTTGAAGAAGATCAGCCAGAATTATTTAAGGCCATTTTGAACATTTGCACTTATGGATCTGCAGCTGATAATAGACGTCGAACTGAAACATTTAATTGTATCAAAACACTGAGCGAATTGACTGATGTTCTCCGAACTGAACTCAACTTTAACATAAGCAGAAATGGGACTTATTTGAGACTGATTCCTCGTCGTGCTAATACAATTGAAGGTAAAAAACATGTTTTGACTGCCCCAGTAAAATTAGCTAAACCGCAGAATGATTTACACAAACAACATGTTGACGCACATTTCGCAGCTGCAACAATCCGCAATCTAGAAGAACTAGCTTCCACATTAGGACCAAATGAAGTTGCTTATATCAGTCAAGATGATAAAGCTCAGGTACCCTTGGGAATCACAGGTTATTACTCCTGTACACAATTAGAAACGTAGCATGACTAATTTACAGCTTCATTAATGATACATAATATAGTCAATGTTCATGTTAATCAGCGATACAATTAAATTTTCTGTAGTCATGTCTAAAAAGTTTAAATTTTTGCTTAAACTGATATAAACGTGTGTGTGATTAAGTACAAATTATTGAAGTTTAATTTTCTGTCGAAATTTGACACAAAGTTAAAAACTGTTTTTGTTTTTGCTTTCAAATTTTAGCGGCTCAAAAACAAAGCCCACTTTTGATGAATATGGAGTACCGAGTCAGATTCCCAGATCACGATTGGGTCGTTGCTCCTGCCCATAAACTGATACCCTCAGTTTATGCAGGTATTGTCATCAAAGAGCATGAATTTCGAACTCCAGATGCCGTTAGTTACTCAGGACCAACCTACATAACTATACGATCAGGGCAGCACTCATCTTCAACAGCATGGTCTCACGTTTTAGATATGGAAAAATTAATCGATATTCCGGAATTCAATATAATCACTAAAGATTATTTTTGTAATACGAAACCAATCATGATTTTCAACGTTGATGGCGGGCCTGATGAGAATTCGCGATATAATAAAGTTATTTTTGGGGGGATCCATCATTGCATGAAAAATAATTTAGATGCTTTGTACATCGCTTGCAACGCCCCTGGTCGAAGCGCTTTCAATAGGGTTGAACGCAGGATGGCCCCTCTGAGTAAAGAATTATCTGGGGTAATTCTTCCTCATGAAAACTTTGGAACTCAATTAGATAAAAATGGTAAAACTATTGATGAAGAGAAAGAGAAAAAAAATTTTGAATTCGCTGGTCAGGCGCTAGCTGGTATTTGGTCCAACACAATTATTGATCAATTTCCCGTTGTGAGTGAATACATTACCCCAGAAAATTCTG
>NC_046662.1:5330228-5338583 GCF_010883055.1 Belonocnema kinseyi | reverse complement strand
TGTCACGCAGGGGGGGGAGGGGACCAAAAAAGGCCGAAATTTGCGTCACGTAATTTATGGACGACCCCTAAGTATTTCTTCTATGTTACAAGTTAGATGTTATATATTTGTTTATACTTTAGATTACGCATCTCAAAAATTTCATTATTTTTAAACTAATGTAATTTATTTATAAACTATATAATTTATTTATCTTTAACTTACAATCTTCGCTCATTGCATTTACTTCCTTTCAAATATAGTTCATTCTCGCGCGCTCACTTATCCAATATGGTTAAAAGTGTTGGAGTTTCTCCTTATTGGTTTACTTTTTTTTAGTTGCGTGTGGCTAGACCGTGTATTCTTAGATCTTGTACAGGCCTCTCCCTCCAATCATTGCGTTTGCAAAGGCTGGTCAGTGTTTCCTCTTTGTCACTCTTGGCCGAGTCTTCCATTTTCTCTCTATTTCTAGCTTGTTGCATCAGTGCTGGCGGAATGGTTAGAAGCGCGGGTGTGAGCGAGGTAACGAAGCCTCCTCTTTCCTGGCGTCGTTCTTATTTTCAACTGCTTTTCCGAGGCAAGATGGCTGATGGCCGAGGAAAGAGGAGGAAACTAGATGTGTTTCTGAAAGTAAAAGTGAAAGCCGTGCGTGCGAGTGACAAAGACAGCAATAGCCCCGGTCCTTGAAACTGCAATGACCTCCGCTTTTGCAGTTATCCGGGCGGTTTGTTTATTACAAATGTACAGGCCGAAACGAGTGTCGCCTTAAGTGCTATAGCACTTAAGGTGCGTATGACAATATATTTTAGTTGAAAATTTAAATTTTTGATTCAGTATTAATGTATTTTGTCAAAAGTTAATTTTGCTGTGGAAAATTAATCTTCGTGATTAAAAATACATCCTTTTTGTTGGAAATTTCTCTTTTCTTGGTATAAACTTAATCTTTTTGGCTGAAAATTAATCTTTTTGGTTAGAAATTTAACTTTTTAGTTTAAAATTCAATAATTTTGTTAAAAAATCATGTATTTTGTATAAAATTAAAATTCTTAGGCTATTCGATTTCTGGTTTAAAAATTATATCTTTATTTTAAAAAAAAACTATTGGTTTGAAGATTCATGTATTTTGCAAAAGTTAATTTTTTTGTAGAAAGTAAATTCTCGTGTTTAATCTTCTTGATTAGAAATTCATCCTTATGGTTAGAAATTCAAGTATTTAAATGGGTAGAAAATTTATCTTTGTTGTTAAAAATTCATGCGTGATGTTAAAGCTATGTCTTTTTTATAAGAAAAATTGATCTTTTTGGTTAGAAGTTCAACCAATTGATTAAAAAATTCATTTTTTTTTGTAGAAAAAAATGCATAATTTTCGTTCAAATTAATCTTTTTGGCCGAAAATTCATTTTTTTCTTATAGATTTATCATTTTATTAACAACATTTTTTTATTTATATTTTTTACTTTAAAATTTAACTATTTCGTTGAAAATTAATTTTCTTATCTGAAAATTTAACTATCCTATTTTCATTTGAAAATTGATCTTTTTTAGTTGAAAATTCGTCTTTATTGGTCAAATAAGTGTTGTCTCCATCACCTCTTTTGTCGTATATCATTCAATGGACGCTTTCAACGTGAACGCTTATTAAACTTTTGCGCCCTTTATGAGGTTTTCTCGTTCCGGACTAATCGCAATGCGCAGTGACAAGTCCGTGTGAGCCTGAGTAAGCATGTGTGCGTCCTTCCTACAAACAAGGGCTTCCCGCTATTCGGGCCTCTTTCCGATTGGTCAGCCACTGCCGCGAGTGATGCCGTACCGAGAAAGTGGTGGGGGGTGAAGGGGCTTCTCCACTTGGAATATCCGAACAGCAGAAACTTGGAATAAGAGTACCTTGGAAAAAGTAAGAATTAGAGCGATTTCATCCAGAGTTTCTACATTCCAAAGCTTGCACACACGATTTAATTAAAAAATGTAGATTTTTAATTAAAAGAAAATCATATTTAATAATAATTCCAATTAGAATTATAATATCTTTCTTTATTCCATTTTCTTTTTTCTGATAAATTTGAGAACAATAATTAGTAGGAAATACAAACAATTTGAAATTTTTTTAATGACTAAATAAGTCAAAAATAAAGTAAGAAAAACGATAATAGACAGAACAGCAAATACATCTAACAAGTAGAGTTGCCACCACGCCAGATCCACAGCTGCGGATTTTAAAATATTCCCATTTCTGACAATATATTCCACCCAAAAAATTGCCACATCTAAAGGTTTAGCAGGGCGGTCCAAATAGAGTTTTCGCAATCTATCAATGTTCTTCCTGAAATTCAATAAATTAACAAAATTTCAAATTACTCTAATAAAATTTTAGAAATCATTTCGATTTTTACTTTATCCATTATATTTTTAGGAACAGGATAAATAAAAAGATTTTTCAAAAAAATATGGGAATAATTTACTTTAATTAATACTAAGGCAGGTAATACAAATATAAAATTCAAGTATAAATGCTTTTAATTTATAATATTTGTTAAAAAAATAAAATTTCAAACCATAAGCATAATTTTTCTACAAAACAATAGAATTTTCAAACCAAAGATATGAATTTTCAAAAAATATTAATTTTTAACCACAAAAATGATTTTTAATACGATATTTTAAGTTTAAACTAAAAGTAGTTTAATTTTCAACCTGAAAAGTTAAGAAATAAAATAGGATTGGAAAAAACTTAAATATTCAAGCAAAGAATTTTCAACAAAATAATTTAATTTTGATCAAAATAGATGAATTTTTAACTAAAATGATGAATCTTGAATCAAATACATAAATTTTTAACAAAAAAGGATGAGTTTTTACTGAAACTTTTAAGTTTATAAGAAAGTTATTGAATTTCAACCGAATAATAAAACGTTTAACCAAGGAAGATGAATTCTCAACGAAAACAAATAATTTTCGAATCAGTCCTATAAGTTTTAAAACTGTTTACATTTTTATCCATAAAAGATTGAATTTATTCCAAATAAAATCAATTTTTAAACCAAAAGGACGAATTTCTTACAAATAAATCGAATTTTTTACCAGAAAATATTCATTTTCAATTAAAAATATGCATCTTCCACCATAAAAATGATTTTTCAAAAAGAAGTTTAACTAACTAGCTGAATTTCGAACCAAAGCGAAGAATTTTCTAAAAAACATTTAAATGTCATAAATGATGAATTCTTATCAAAAATAAAGTAATTTTCGACCAGTTACATTTTTAACTGTAAAGGATGATATTTCTACCAAAAAAGTTGAATTTCCAACCAAAAAATTAAAGAACCAATTTTCAACAAAAGGATGATTTTTTTATCATGCAGATTAATATTCTACTAAAAAAGAGGCATCTTCAAGATAATATATGAAAAACTAAAGACAAATATTTAATTAAAATGATGAATTTTCAACCGAAAGAATGAATATTTAACCAAGAAAATGAATTTTCTATTAAAAAATTTGAATTTGAATTTTTAAACTAAGAAGAAGATTTTACCATTAAAAAGTATGAATTAAATCGCCAACCCAAAAGAAGGAATTTAATACAAGAAAATATAATTTTTGACCCAAATATTTGAAATTTTTATTAAAAAATATGAATCTTCAGCCAGAAAAATTATTTTTTAACAAAGCAATTCAAACTTTAAAGATGTTTAATTTTGAAACAAAAAAGGCGAATGTTATACAAATCATTTGAATTTTCAACTCAAAAATATGAATTTATAATAAAGTAGTTGAATTTTTAATAAACAAGGAGAGTTCTGACACCCTAAATTGTGGATTTTCTAACACAATTATTAATTTTTGAACAAAATAAGAAAAACTTCAACTAAAAAGATGAGTTCTAGACTAAAAATATAAGAAACGAATTTTTAACGAAAAGAATTAAATTTCCATGAAAAATAGTTGGATTTTCTTGTTGGACTCTATCAGTTCATTTCATTATCACTTTATTTAAAAAACCAGATATTTTGTTTAAAAAATAAAGTTAATTTCCACTGCACAGATTTTGATTTCAATGTACAGAATTTTAAATCCAGACTTTACAAACTTTGTCGAACCTTTCAACATTTAAGTTCATGAATTTTTTGATAAATATAATTAAATATATATTTAATAACTACATACCTATACATTGGATGATGAAGGATTTTCTGAATAGAATTGTTCAAATTCTCTTCATTCAAAGTATCAATATCCAAAGCGATACCACAATTATATTGTACATAATGATTAACATTACTGAATTGGTCCACGAAAAGTGGAATTCCAATAATTGGTACACCAAAATAAATGGATTCCAAAATACTAAATAGGCCACCATGCGTAATAAAAGCTTTTAAATTTTGGTGTTCTGTAAAAAATAAAGTAAAATAACTTTTAATCTATCATCGATTACGATCGATTTCTTGTTTTGAAACAATAATTATAATAAACTGTAAAACATCCTCGTACCGATTATTTGATTAATTTACACATATGAGACGACAAACGAGTCTCAGTTATTTTGCTAAGAACCAAATTCTTCGAGGAGTTAGCGCGATTTGAATTTTTTCTATTTTCAATATTTTCATTCAAGAAAAATTGAAGATCTTCATAGCAATTTGTGCCAGATTCTATTTTTTTCTTTTTTTTCATGTAAAGAGTCATCTTTCAGAAAAAAAATCTGCTCCCTTCGCAGATACGTTTTTGCATAACCTATTTAAAATAAAAATTCGAAACATCGACAACTGAAATGTAGTGATTGTGAAATCTCTTTTGTTAAAGCTCCTTCGGCTTTAACGAACATATGTTCATCACGTGTATCGTAGGAAGAAAGCTCAAGAAGAAACTTCAGAATCTGTTTGATGCAGACAATTTTATTTATTGAATATTTTATTTGACCTTATGTCTTTTTTCCACAAATTTTCATTTTCTTTCTGTTATGTTTTGCGATTAAAACAAAAACTATGCATTCTATTAAAAAATTATTCAGCACAAATTTGTACTTCTCTTCTGAGTTTATTTATTTTTTAAAACCCTGTTCTCGTTTTCTAAAAATTCTATTTAAAAAATGTTAATGTTATTTTTTAGGATTAAAACTAAAACTATGCGCCCTGTAAAAAAATGATTAAAAATAAATTTGTAGATATTTTCAAGAGAAATAATTTTTGCAAATTCTTTTTCTTTTTTTACTTATTGCATACTTTTACCGAAAAAATGAATTTTTTATTTTCAAAAGCATTTTTCACGTTTAAAGCGAAAAATATGTGTTTTATCAACAAAACAAAAAAGACTCAGGAAAATTTGTTTATCTTTTTAAGATGAATAATTTTGCGCCCTAAAATTTTATTCATTTTTCGTATAGCTTTGGTCAAAAATGGAATTTTTTATGTTTTTTAAAATCCTTTTTATGGGATAACACCGGAACCATTGAATCTTTTGAAAGTTATAGTGTCCACAAGACAGCCGGACAGACGGAAACCTTCACAAAAAATCATTTTTTTCTGTCTCACGGAATCTCAAAACGTGGAGATTTGATATAAAAATTTGATATAAAACTAATAACATCTAATTAAGATGATACGGTAGAAAAGAGGCGTTTGCGTAATTTGCAAGATTAATATTTCGTAATAGATTAATTTTTTATTTTTCAGGAAAGATATTTATTTTTAATGTTTAATTTCATGATTTAAATTTAGTTTAGGCAGAATTTTTTTTTCAAATGAATGTCAACAAACAAATTTTTTAAACGAATTAAAATATAAATGTAGTTCTTTTTTAAGCTTTTTTATGACTTAAAGCGGGTTAAAGAATTAATCAAACTACGTTTTGAAAATACATTCTAAAATTGTTAATTTTTTATTTACTAATAATTGTAAATAGTGATCACTATTTTTTATTTAAAAAAATAAAGTTATCTTCTATATATTAATTTAATTTAGTATAAAATGATACGATGTTTTGAACCATAGATTTTAAAATTGTAAATTTGAATTATTTGTGTGTATGTATGTATGTATGTATGTATGTTTGTATGCCTGTTTGTCAGCACGATGACTTGTGAAAAATTACATTACTAGATTTTAAAATTCTCTGTATATTCATAGTATTCAAAATGTCGAATAATTTACCCTTACGACTTTTTCACAAAACCAAAATTTACCAGAGATATAGCATCGACAAAATTCCAAAAAACACACGAAAATCCAAATTTTAAGCCAAGTAGAGCAGAATGTGCAAAAAGTCTAAAGAAGAAAAATGTTGCTTTTTGAATGTCCTACAAGAATATTATAACAACTACGTGAATTTTTTTGAAAAATTCAAAATTCAAAATTCGACAGCACAAAAAATAATAGTAAATGCAAAAATTACATTTTTCGGTTGAACTATGCAGAATACGGTAAAAGATGTATTGACAAAATATTGGGCACTTGAAAAATGTCTACAAATTCGTCATAAATTACTTTTTGATAGGATGCGTAGTTTTCACTTTAATCGTGAAAAACATCAATAGCCAAAAAATTTGACCTCCTCCCTACAGTTTTGGTCAAATAGTCACGTTGTGAGACCCCCTGAATCCGAAAAACAGGTTTTCACGAAAGTGTCTGTCTGTCTGTGAACACGATAACTTGTGGAAAAACTATTTTATTAGATTGGCCTTCGGTAAACTCTTTTAGTGTCCTAAACTAAACGTCAAGCTCGCGAGCCTGCCATTTTGTATACAAATTCAAAAAGTGAGCGCATTTTTAATATTTTTGAGACCACTTTTTTAAATTTCAAAAATTCTCTGTACGGATTTAATTGAATTGAAGAAAAATTATGATTTTGAATGCCCTATAAGATAATGAGAACAACTGGTTGAGTTTCGGTAGAAAGCTCAATTGACATAGTCTGAGCCACTGAGGTAAGGGATAAAATTTAGAAGTTAAAAAACAGTTGGGACATGCGCAAATTCAGTTTTTGAAAAAAAAACAGCAGAAATTACAATAAAACGTTTAGTAACAACATTTTCTTTAAAGCATGCGCATTTTTTTAAACAAGACAACGAAACTACGTATAGTTCACACTTCCCTCACTTGGTCATGGCAGGATATACAAGCCAACAGCCAGTATTAAGCCAACGTTAATAATTGATTAATAATTGGCTCAGTTGGTTAGACACTCGGTCGTTGCCTCAGAGGTCCGGGGTTCGATCCCTGAGCCGGTACCTCTAGAAATTTTTCAATGAACCTTTACCGAGGTTCTGGTGGTTCAGAACCCACCTTAAGCTGTAGGTCCCCCCATCGTGTACTTGACTGTAACCCAGTCCGTCAATGATGGGGTAAAAAACAGGCTTTGTCTAATATGTCTGGGCAGACTTCTCTCATCAGATCACTTGATTGCATTATAAAAATGCATCCGTGACTGATGATATATACCGGGAGAGCCCAGTGCAAAAATGATCAAAATAAAAATCCAACTTTAACCAAAAATGCCTTCCACATGTTGAGCAGAATAAGCCTGTGAAAACATTTCAACACAAAAATGTTTTTATAATAATAATAATGATAAGACGAAGAAAAAGAAAAACGAAACTACGTTTGTTTTAATACTAATGCATGTTCTTAATAATAATAATAATAATAATAATAATAATAATAATAATAATAATATAAATTGATGGGAATGATATAAAATTTCAGGGATAAACTTGAGTGTTAAGTACGAGATACGTGATGAGAATGTGTTCGTTAAAGCCGAAGGAGCTTTAACAAAATAGAATTTGCAATTACCAAATTACTGTTGTCGATGCTTTCATCTTTAGTTTCACCAAGTATGTGCACAAAGATCGAGCGCGTAACGCGAGGTAAATAAATTATTGAGAACGAAATAAATACATTATCAAGCGCGAAACACGAGAAACAAACAGTCACGCGCCTAAGGCGCGCTCAAACTTGCGAGCGAAGTGCGCGAGCGCAGAGCACGATGAGAACGTGCCGGCGCTGCGGGCAGATTTTTTAACAAGCGTTCATTTAAAGAATTATCTTTGTCATCAAAGTAAATATATAATATATAAATATATAACCCTTAATTTTTTAAATATTTATAGTAATAGTTTTCCTAAAAATTGAAAAAATATATATAGAATAAAATTACTTTTTAAACTTTATACAAGCGCAACCCTAGCGGACCACAGTGGGGTGAAATCGGAAAACGAGGTTCAAAATGACATTTAGAACGAAATTATGCACCGATTTTAGAATTTTTTTTTGTTGAAAAATTCAGAACTAAATTTTTCAGAAAATGGTGACAGTAGATTTTTTATTTTTTTGTTTATTTAATTTTTATTTTAATGCAAACATCGAAAAAAATGTCGAT
>NC_046662.1:5324617-5330128 GCF_010883055.1 Belonocnema kinseyi | reverse complement strand
TTTAGTTCTGAATTTTTCAAAAAAAAAATTCTAAAATCGGTGCATAATTGCGTTCTAAATGTCATTTTGAACCTCGTTTTCCGATTTCACCCCACTGTGCGGACCGAAGGAACCGAAAGGAGCCACTACAAAGTATCCTTAAAAACCCCACTGAGTCTCCCTTCAGTTCCTTCTTAAAAAACTCAAAAAAATAGCAAGATCAACTTTCAAATTGTTGAAATTCGGAATCTACGTTTAAATTTGGATTAGAAACTCACGGAGTAATTGCAATACTTTTTCTTGCAGCGTTAAAAACTTTAAAAAATAAAATACCTACCATTTACATGGGCCTAAGGCTGCTTCAAGTGCATCTTCTTTTAGTAGAAATTAATAAGCGTTCCGTCGGTAACTTTAAGAATTTTGTCTGGACACGAGCGCCATGCAGTGGAAACCTCAGACAACAACGCTGAATGCAAGTAAGAGAGAATTTTACTTTTAAACTTCGCGCGCAACATGCTACTTTAACTATTATGGATGCGCTTGAAATTACCTTCACCAGAAGTTAATGACATTTTTTTTCAATTTTCAACGCTGCAAAAAAAAGTATTGAGATTACTCCGTGAGTTTCTACTGAAAATTTTAACGTAGAATCTGAATTTCAACAATTTAAAAGTTGATGTTGTTTTTTTTTTGTTTTAGTTTTTTAAGAAGGAACCGAAAGGGGGCTCAGTGGGGTCTTTAAGGGTACTTTGTAGAGGCTTCTTTCAGGTCCTTTGATCGATTTCAAAATTCTCTAAAAATAATTTAAAAACATCAAAAAGAAGCATAAAGACTTTATTAAAAGTAATTGTGGCCTAAGGGCGTAAAATTGTATAAAAACCTTCCATTTTTGGTTTAAAAAATAAAAAAATAAATAAATAAAATGCGATAACACTTCGAAAAGAAATTTTTTTAGCAAAAAATCTCAGATCTATTTTTTATTTTATATATCTAAGCAGTGGTGTCTCTTAAAAAAACGGTGAGATGAAAGTTGTCTTTTGTGGAAGTTCTGAAGTTTTAGAAAGGATTGGGGAATGTAAACAAAGAATACTTGCTTAAAACTTCAATTTGTGGGAACCATGAATATATTTTGACATTTGCAGGCAAACCAGGTGGCAGTTCGTCATCCTTAGCGATTTTGATCAAAAATCGAACTGGAGCTGCATTTCTAAATGTTGCGTAAAAAGCTTCCAAAATCTCCTTCGGGAATGTTTCAAGCTTTATCATCGATCCAAATGATACGTAAATACAACCATGGTGACTTTCATCAAGCCATTTTTGTATGACCTTAAATGATTAAAAAAATTACTATAAATTTATAGAACAATATAAATAAATTTTTATTATTTAAAAAAAAGGAAAAAAGGATATACTACGGAAAAAGTCACTCAAGAATATTAACTTGACACTTCATCTAGGGGTCCCTTCTGAATACCCGAAAGTGCCCAAAAGATTTCAGGCGCATATTAATAGAAATTCAATTATTAACCAATTTTTGTTTTAAAAAATCGTTTTTCTTTGCAACCCGGAAAAAAATATTGTTCTGAGATAAAAATGTTGTACAAAAAAGTTATGTATCTCATTAAGACATATTTTTTGTATTTACACTTTTTGTCTGCTTTTGAAATTTTTCGAAAAAAACGCGTATTTGAAAAATTCATAATTTAGGGAGTTTCAAGCTTTTGAATGAGATTTCCAAGAATTTTCTAGGATTACCAAGGTGGCTGCAATAACAGAAAATAACAATGAATATATTTCTGTGCAGACAATTTGTTCAAATTTTTCCATGAAAAATATATCCAATCACTTGAAATATAACACATTTTTCCATGTTAAGTTTCATTATTGACGTCTATATTTTAAAATCAATTAGTTTAAAATGCGAATTCTAAAATTTATTAAATTGAAAATCTTCCATTCTAGGTCTTTAATCCTAAGCCTACATTTTAATTTCGAGAATTTCAAATTCTACTTTTGAAGATTTCAATAATTGAAAATTAAAAGCTTTTAAAATTAATTTTTTTTTAAAATCAAGTTTTAAATTGATCAACTACAAATATGAGATAGTTTCTATTTTTTAAATCAAGCTGTAGGCCGAATACTAAAAATTGAAAAAGAACACATTCCCGCAAAAAAAATCTGGAACCTGAGCTAAACAACCATACTAAAAGGATTTTGAGGTCGCTGAATCCAAATCCAGGGTGTGTTTGATCCCATTAGATTAGGATCAAGGTCAAACTGTAGAGAACCAATGGATCGGAGAAAACCTAAGGATCAGAGAAAACCTTTACGCTCAAATGTTTTTGCAGTGACTGAATCCGAATAGAAGTAAGATTGACCTCATTAGATCAGGATCAAGGTCAAATGAAAGTCAAAATGAGAAAAAATCATTGAATCGAAGTGATCCACTACTTTTAGATATTCTTAAGTTCGCTAAATCCGAATTCGGGGTCATTTTCATCCCAACCAGTCAGGATGAAGGTCATCCCAAGGTCAAAATAGAGAACACTATGGAATTAGAGATAACCTTGACTCTTAATTATTTTTAAGTTCACTGAATCTGAATCCGGGGTTAGCTCGTTCCCATAAGTTCGATTCCATAGTTATCTTAATTTCGACCTTCACTGGACCTTTATCCTCACCTGATGGGTTTAAACTGGCTCCGGATTTGGATTCAGCAACCTCAAAAACATATAGGTATGATAATTTAGTTCTGGTTGCAGAGAATTTTTTTTAGTAGGCTGTGTATTTTTTTACAAGATGATTCTTAAACTCTTTAAAAAATATAGGTCTTAATATTAAAAATTCAATCATTTTTTTAAAACTTGATTAGCTAGTGTTTAACTTTTCGTTGCATACAACTCTGGTAGATGAGATAAGAATAAGGTAGATAACGAACTGTTTCAAGGTTAGGTGATTATGCCGGGAACGTATATGATTGATCTACTTTTTTCATGAATTTAGATTCGCTTATGCTAACAACAACAACTTTAACCTAGAAGCCAGCATCAATTCAGTTCTCCCTAAATTCGATGTTCATACAGATGATCAATTCAAGCATGTGAATTCTGATTCAACATTATTCACATAAATTTTTTACGCAAATGTACTCATTTTTTCTACTAACCGCAGTTTTGCATAGTGACATTTTGTGACATCTTTGCATAGAATTTTTTATTTATTGTATTTATTAAAGAAAGCTCCTAGGGCTAAATAGCCATCTAAGGAACAGGATAAAACAAGGTCATTTCAAATGTGTGCAAGGACTGATCGGTAGGGTAATTGATTAATCTGATAATTAAGTATATTATCTAAATAAAAATAAATAAATTTATAAATTTGACTTAATACTATGCATCAAATTAGGCATGATATTAATTTATATTAATTAAGATTAAGTGATTAATTAGTAACTCATGTGCATGATTAAGTAAAAATAAAGAGGGAAAAACTGTGTGAATAAGATACAAAAATTAACAAAAGTTAGAAAAAACATAAGGATTTTCGAAGCTGTAATGTTCGAGAATAAAATACGAGAGATTACCAATGAGTAATTTCAAGAGTTGGGTTAGAAGTATTGTACAAATATTTGAAAAAAATATTTTAAAAATGATACAGGGAAGGTGCATTTCTAATATCGTATGGTACTTTATTCCATAGCCGGGCACCTGTTACCATAAATGATCGTGGAAGCTAACACGTTCTGTGGAAAAGAATCTTAAGGATTTTATGTCTTTCACGAAGCTCAGACTGTGCTGGAAGGTGTCTGTCTACAATTTGGAAATGGTTCAATATAAATTCAGGAGCTTTGTTTAGAAAAAGTGTGTTGAGTAAGTTACCCATAAAGAATTTTCTTCTCTTTGCAACATTAAGCAGACCAGCCTTAAGTCTGTATGGAGGTATGTTTTTGTATTTAGGCAAATTGTAAATAAAATGGACACATGCATTTAACGCAAGATCGAGCTTTAAATTTAAATCGTCGGTCAAATCATCATATACTAAACAACCGTAATCAAAATTAAGCAAGATTAAACCCTGAATCAGAAGTATCCGAGTGGAGGTAGGTGGAAAGTCCTTATTCGTACATAGTTGATGTAGAATTCTGTACGTTTTCCTCGAGATATTTTGTACATGTTCCTTCCAGGACAATATACGGTTAAGGAAATATCCTAGATCTTTAACAACTTCCGAAAAAGACATAGTGAGATTCTTAATACGAAGGGGCGGCAATGATGCCAGAGTTACAAGCGACGGAGAAGAAGTGAGTCCAACAAAAATTGCCTGAGTTTTGTCCGGGTTAAGAGTAAGTCCATTCTTCCAGGCCCAGAGTATAACGTGATCGATATACTCCTGGACTCGAACAAGTAATCTACTTAGTGAGGACATAGGTCCGGATAAGTAAATTTTGAAATCGTCAGAATGGGGCCCTGAGGAACCCCACACATGACCTCCAACCAGTCAGTAAGCCGACCACTTCTATTAATAATTCTGCGAGAATGATCATTAAAATATGGTGTAAACCATTTGATGACAGAGTTTGCTATGTTAAAAGATTTTAACTTTTGCAGAAGTAACTTATGGTTAACCATGTCAAAAGCATTCGAAAAATCAAACAAGACAACAACTGTGACTTTAAGTGAAACGGTAAGAGTGCTATGTTTTGCCCAAAAACCTGATTGAATCGGGTAAATGGCCTTAGAATTTTCTAGAAATGTGGAAAGTTGCACGTGAACAATTTTTTCAAATGGTTCAGACAGTGCACATAAAATAGAAATTGGCCGGAAGACTTTTAGAAAAGTAGGTTTCGAAATTTTGGGAACTGGGCAAATAACAGCCTTTTTCCAGATATCTGGGAAGCTACCGACCTGAAGGGAAGCATTATAAATAGGCAATAGAATAGGAAAGATAATTGGAAGGGCAAGTTTATTCATTTTGATCAAACTATAATTGTATTGATTCAACGCATCTCTGATCTTAGTTTGAACTAAGTTTCTGAGTTTACGAAATTGAGCTAGTATTGTACTGCTTTGTGTTCTTTTTGCAAGTCTTCGCTTGCTATCACGTCCCCTCATCAAATTTTTAATTTCGAATGTGATCCAGGGGGCAGCTTTATTGAAGTTTTTAGGAACGTATAGTGGAGAAAATTTGTTTAATGCGATAACTAGATAGTTAGTCAGAGCGTTGATTTTATTATTTATATCTGTATCTAGTAATATTTTTTCCAATCATACGTCATTAGATGTTCGTGGAATGAATGTTCGTCAATTTTAGAGAGATTTCGCACCAGTCTTTGGGTTTTTTCCTATTTGTACTAATTTTAAGTACTAAATTTAAAGCTAATGTTAATCAAGTCGTGGTTAGATAGAAAAGGGATAGCATGTACTAGGCAGCCTGATAAGTACCTTAAAATTCTAAGAGATGGCATTAGTATTCACTAATGTGAACCATTTTCGTCGAGCTTGATCCTTCAAATGACGCCTGTCAAAACTTCAG
>NC_046662.1:5317379-5324517 GCF_010883055.1 Belonocnema kinseyi | reverse complement strand
ATTACCCGGACTCTGCACCGTCGATTGGAACGATTCATAAGTGATTTACCGAGTTTCGTTGTGGCCGTACGAGCACAGTTGATGCTAAACGATCTGGGCGCCCAAAAGAGGTCAACACCAGAAAATGTCGAAAAAATCCATGATATGATGTTGAATGATCCCAAAGTGAAATTGAGAGAGGTAGCTAATGCTGTAGGCATATCATTGGAATGTGTGGGCAATATCGTGCATTCAGTTTTGGGCATGAAGAAGCTCTGCGCGCGATGGGTGCCGCGTTGGTTCACAGTGGACCAAAAATGAATTCGTGTGACAAATTCCCAGCAGATTTTGGCATTATTTTCGCGTAAGCCGACCGAGTTTTTGCGCCGATTCATAACCATGGATGAAACCTGGATCCACTACTACACTCCTGAGTCAACGCAACAGGCAAATTCGTGGACTATCTTGAAAAAGGTAAAACCATAAACGGAGCATACTATTCATCATTATTGGACCGATTGACAATCGAAATCGCCGAAAAACGAGCGCATTTGAAGAAGAGAAAACCGCTTTATCATCACGACAATGCGCCTGTTCATTCATGCTTAGTTGCACAAGCAAAATTGCATGAAATCGGCTTCGAATTGGTTCCTCAGCCACCGTATTCACTAGACCTGGCCCCCAGCGACTATTACTTGTTCCCTAACCTGAAGAGATGGCTCACCGGTAAGCGTTTTTACTCAAATGAGGAGCTCATAGCTGAAACTGAGGCGTATCTTGGAGACCTTCTGATCGAGTACTTTTCGGACGGTATCAAAATGTTAGAAAATCGTTGGACTCGCTGTATCGACCTAAAAGGAGAGTATGTTGAAAAATAAAACCGACTTTCGCCAAAAAAACGTCTCCGTGTTTCATTTTTCAGGGACTTATTAGACTGCCTAGTAGTTCGTAGGAAACAACCTTATCAATATCATCTACAATCATTAAGTCAAGACGAGTACTGGAGCTATCGTTATGGTGAGTAGAATCATTTAAGTTTATGTTGGTGTTGAAATATCCGCTAAGGATAATGCTATTAAAGTTAGGGATCAGTGAAGAAATCACCGTTTCAAGCTATGGGCCATAGGGGGCATTAAGTGGTTTATAAACTATTCCCACTAAAGCACTATCAGAAGTTGATTTTACTTAAACAAAGATAAATTCAGTCATGGGATAAGTAGCCGATGGACTCACACTAATCAAAGTCCCACTCAGACTATCATGGAGAAAAAGACAAACTCCATCAACCCTTCTCTTATCCTTGTCTCTTCGAAAGAGCGAATAGTTGCCAATTGTCACGAGACTAAAAGGTATATTTGGAGTCAACCAGGACTCAGAAACAGCTATTATGTGGTAGGAACATTTACTAAAAAAATGCTTAAATTCTATAAAATGCGCCAAGAGGGACTGGGCGTTCACATGACAAATGTTTAAGGTATCCATGGATATATTATGAGAAACCTTTTACAGAAAAATAATGCTTATGAAAGTCATCCTTATGACTTATGACGTCTTATGAGACGTCTACATACTGTTGCCGGCCATATTGCTTTTGCCGCTAGTGGTGCCCTCAAGATTTCAGATCCCATTAGGAGGAGGACAACTGCGCACGTGCGCACGCAAATTGAAGATTTTCCTGCAATGTTCCTACCACTTACGGTAATGTTTCTATTGCCAGTTTCGAAAGGCGTCCCATTGGAAGTTGGGTCTCCTTATTATTCCTTCCTGGTTGACACTAAAATTTCAGGAAAAAGGGGTCCGTGGCTGCTTAACAAGGAGACATCACGCTACTACCTGAGTACGACTACAACAAAAAGGTACGGCATGACACTCAAAACAGAAATAAAATTTATTGAAGAATGAGCATTGAGTGAAAACCATTTTGTCAACAATCAAACCGAAAAATCACTCAAAACAATTACAATAACAATAAATAAATTATTAACACAACGAAAGAGATCATTTTTCTGAAAACAATAAAGTACTTAATTTTTCAGTTAGTAAAATAAATTTTCCACTGCAGAAATTAACCTTCAACCAAAAAGATGATCATCAAGTTTCAAGCAAAAAGATAAATTATGTACAAAAATAGACGAATTTTTAACAAACTACATGCATTTTTAACTAGAAATTTGCATTTTTAACCAAAATATGAAATCAGTCACCAAACAGCTAAAATATTCTTTCAAAAATTCGAATTTTCAATAAAATACAGAAATTTTAAACCAAATAACTAAAATCCTTCTATAGCCCTCCCTTTAATAGCCCCTCCGAGAATTGGCTCTGAACCGCAAGTAGGTGAAACAGGTGCTGCGCGGGATCTGCAATTGCCACTCAGACGAGCACTCAGGTGTGAACTAACACAAGCGCAGCGGGCTATAATGAGTTAGTTCCCACCCACCGTCAGCCCCAAAATGGACGCTATAGAAAAGTGTCAATGTATTCGAATTTTCAATTTAAGAAAATAAATTTTGAAGAAGATATGTAAGAGTCAATGTTTCAGTTAAAACATTTAATTTTCAGCTAGAAAACCTAATTTTCAAACAAATAATTAAATTTTAAACAAAAGTAATGTTTGTAAAATAAAATGATGAATTATCAATCAAATTAAGTAATTTTTAACAAAGTAGTACCACTTCAAACTAATTAGTTGAATTTTCAACAACAAAAAATGAATTCTCAACAAACAAAATGATATTTGACATTTGAAACAAAAAGGATTTTAATTTTATACCAACAAAAGGTGAATTTAACCAAAAAATATTAGTTTTCAAGAAAATAGTTTGAATCCTCAACCAAAAGATATTAATTTTTATTTGTGGTTTGGTCCTGTCTAAATTCTCAATTTGGAGCCAAGATTTTCCTATTTTCGGCCCAACCAGCACCATGGCAAAATTTCGACACGGGAATATATTTTCAACTTTTCAAGTTTAAAAAAATGAAATAAAATTATACATTGTAAAGAAATTCAGTTAATTTTAATTAATTCAGTTCAAATTTTGCTTTTCGGCATAACTCTTTTCATAATTACTTTAAGATTTGAGTCAAAAAGGGAATTTTCTTTTTAACTTGTTTTTAAATGAAGCAACAACTTAAAATTTCAAACATAATTTACAAATTGTTATTTTATCAATTTAACATTGATTTATTCTCTTCTACTCAGGAAAAAAGAACCGACAGAAAGCGATTCAATTTGAATTGCGTATCTGTCATTTACAGGTTAAAAGAATAAAAATGCAATCGGTTGGCCACATTTTTAATTGGTCACCTGTGCGCGGTGATTTAAATCTGGCATTCCACATTCGTCAAAATGCTGAGTTAATAGAGTTGAATAAGACTAAATAACCTGAAATAATTCCTATGAGCACTCTACGATTCATTAATGTGCATATGAATGGGTTGAGATTCAATATGATATGGAGTTCTTAAAAGATCACACCCAGTGGTAAAAATACGATGCGCACATAGCAATTTTCAATAAGCGTGAATCTGCCAATTGTAGGTTACCTCAGGCTGTCTTCCACTGAGTGGACTATGCAGATTCAAATTTTAAAGAATTAATTGTTTCGAATTAATTGTTTTTAAAGTAGTTTTATTAGACTATCCTGCACATGAATTATAAGGTTTACACTGAATTAAGGGCCAGTGACAATCATCTTATTCAGTGCACCTGATAATGGCTGCAGGGAGTCCACGTGTTAGAAACAAACTCCGCATTTCGCTTATATCAATTTGCATCACAAACATCCAAATATTAAGACTTTCAATACCCGCATTTTTGGTCAAGGTAATTTCGATAAGATAAAACGTGAGTGTTAGTTTTTGTAAATTTAAGATTCATATATGGCAAATGTGAAATAAATAAATAAATAAATTTTTAACATTCTAATGTGGTGTGATGCAAATATGTCAAAAAAATGTTCAGCAAAATCAATTAAAATGCCTAAAAATAAATAGTCTGTAAATAAAAATAGACTACATGTATGCCAGGATTTTCTTAAAAGTTACCAATTGAACTATCTTTTAATAAATAATTTTAACTATTTAAATCAAATTTGTTTCATTTAAATTAATTAATTTTTATCGGAATTATTGTTCCTCTATCGGTTAATGCTGATTCATTATCACTACTGAATGGGTCCGAGAAAAAAATTACGTGGCCGATTAAAAAAGTTGATTTCTCATTCAAAACTCACTCTAACCTACTGCGTGAATGACTATCTGGAATTCCAGTGACAGATACGCAATTCGGAAGACCTAGATTTGTGTAAAATTTGACGCCCCCCCCCCCCTCAGCTTTTGTCAAATGTTTACGTTTTGAGACCCCCTCAATCCGAAAAACAGGTTTTTACATATGGGTCTGTATGTCTCTCTATATGTATCTCTGCCTGTCTGTCTGTGAATACGATAACTTTTGGAAAAATTAATCTGTTAGATTTCCGTTCGGTACACTCGTTTAGTGTTTAGTGAATTTTTTTTTAAAATCAAAAATTACTAGAGTTATAGCATTTTCAAAATCCAGAAAAACAAATTAAAATGAACAATTTAAGCCAAACAACGCATGATACGACAAAAAGTCTGAAAAAGAAAAACGTTGCTTTTTTAAAGCCCTACAAGATTATAACAACTTTTTTAATTTGGTCGAAAAGTTGAAAATTCTAAATTTGATCGTACCAAAAATGTTTGAAACCACATTTTTCAGGATTAAAAAACTCTATGTACGGTTTTTTATATAAAAAGAAAATTATCAGAGTTAGAGCATTTTCAAAATCCAAAAACACAAACTAAAATGAACATTTTAAGCCAAAAAACGCAAGATATGAAAACAAGTCAAGAGAAGAAGAACTTTGCTTTTTGAAAGCCCTACAGGACTATAATAACAACTTGTTTTTAATTTGGTCGAGAAGTTGAACACTCCAAATTTCATCGTACCAAAAATAATAAAAAATCCAAAAATTCCATTTTTTGTTTATATTATGCAAGATAAGAAAAAAATGAAAAAGCTCGGATTGCTGCCCTGGAAAGAACTACAAATTAAGAATGAATAACTTTTCGATATAAGCTACGAAAAAAAATGAGACAAAACTTATTCATCCAAAAAAGATCTATAATTTTTGATAGGACAGTTAGTTTTTGCGTTAGTCGTAAAAAATAACATTATAAATAAAAATATTAAATTTGTTTGAAAAAACGGCACAAGGTATGAACTTAAATTACCAGACAAAAGTTGTTCGCCTAAAAAGATCTGTAAATTTATTATTAATTATTTTTCGATACGATAAGTAGATTTTCTTTTAATCGTAAAACATAAGATTAAAAATTAAAAAATTAACATTTTGGGAAAAGCACAGAAAAGACGAAAGAGGACATATAGGTTCCCCGAAAATGTTTAATGATTTTTTCTTGTGAAAAATTAAATTTAGGATAATGTTCTGAAAGACTTCAAAGTGTTTCCAAAATGTTTTCTAAAAATATTTTTGACTTTCAAAAACTTTTAAGAAAAATTTGAAAATTTTTTTAAAACATTGAGTATGTTCATATTATCTCTCTCAATTTAGGTAAAAGTTGCAACTATTATTTAATCGTAATACTCTAGGGCTTATTTTATTCCTAAAAATATTCTCTGCAAATCTCATTGGTACGTTTTTATTTTAAAATTTTTATGCAGGGATTATAAAATCCTTATTTTTGTAAACAATAGGTTTTCATAAACCAATTTGTTAAAATAAAAACGTGCCAATGAGATTTGCAGTGAATTTTTTCTAAGGAAGAAAATATAAACGCTACAACATTAGAATTAAATAAGAATTACAACTTTTACCTAAGGAGAAAGAGAAAAGCATTACACTCTAAATAGTTATTGTTAAATAAAGAAATCCCAAAATAATTTTTTCCAATAGGTCACCTCGAATTCTTTTCAAAAATTACTTATAAATATCTTTAGCATATTTTACTCGATTTAAAAAATTATTCTAACCAGGTTTATTTCTTGAACTTGAAATAACATAAGCTATTATTCATAAATAATAATAAATTTAATAGTAGATACAAAATAAGGAAACACATTATGTTCATTAAAACACATAATTTCTTTATGAAAATATTTAAAAATCCGAAATGATTTTAAATCAATAATTTAAAAATATTATGTATATATATAGTCAAATTAATTTTTAACTATCACAAATATATAATTCTATAATTATATATATTATACGTATAATTTAATTGCACATGAATAATAATTTGTTGTGGTAAGTAGGAATGTACTGGGATTTACGTTTGAAAGCAGTGAATTTCATGATTTTCGCAAATTATTTTTAATTCAAAATATTTAAAAAATCTTCAAGATTATTCTTTTACCCCCAGAACTATCAGAACATTATTTTTATTTAACAAACATTTTTTTTAGCACTTTCGCCTTGCATTATTTGAATTCTAGGCCAGCTGTATATTTTCGAATATTTTCCACAGGCCTTCAGAAAAGTGGCACGGGGCTGATTTTTACCATGGAGCTTGTTATGCGGTACTAAAAAAATTTTTATTTCACTCTAGAATGTGTTTGTAAAAGTATATGTGGTAATTATGATATCTATGTGTTTAAACACTAAATTCTTAAATGCTGATTATATTCTAGAGAGAATTTTCACAACATATTAACTGCTCTAAACCTAAATGAGTTTTCAGTGCTGCTTTGGAACATGGTATTACGAATAAACGTATGGCTCATTATAAATTTATTACATATGATAAACTCGGCTTCTCTACTATATCTTTATTATGACGACGAGAAATGTCTACGTTTGAAGGCTGAAAATGAGTATACGTATCAAATTCAGGGATAGATTTTAATTGCCCAAAGATACATTGGTGCTATTATTAACAAAACGATAATAAAACATGAGGTATTCTATAATGGCAGATTATGTACCTAGGCATTGAAGTGTAAATTTATACGCGGATGCAGAATATAGCGTATGAGTCAAAGGCGACGACGATAAAAACTTCATGCGACATTATTATTAATGAGAGAATGTGTTTTATTCTGGTCATACGGTCCAATATAAATAAAAATAGATTCAGATGTCAATGAATCTTTATTCGTCAATTTTAATTAATA
>NC_046662.1:5311660-5317279 GCF_010883055.1 Belonocnema kinseyi | reverse complement strand
ATTGGACCGTATGACCAGAATAAAACACATTCTCTCATTAATGATATTAACGGTCGAAGAAAGCTCACAGTGTGGATAAACTCCAATCACTGAATTCTTAATGACATTATTATTCCAAAATCAACTTTATAATTTAACTTAATTTTCAAATAAATTGTTCTAATCTTACACTTTTTCTTTAAATCTCACTCACTTTATCCTTCTTACTATTACTTTACGTGCCGCGCGTAGCAGTTCAATAAAGCGCTATTTAACTGTCGCTCCGCATAGTGGGCGAAATGAAGGAAAAATGTTCAAAATAACCTGTAGGTCACAATTCTTCATAGATTTTCAATTTTTGTTGTTCAAAAATTTCAGCAATAAATTCTCAATTGCGTAAAAGCCACAGAATTTCTATTACTTTAAACTGCGCAGAAAAACTAGGGTTTCTATTAGAACGAATTGTTTGTTCCAAAGCAGCAGCAACAAAAAGGAAACCAAAATGATAAATGGTTTCTAGATAAACCCAAATGATGGATTGAAATGGTTCCAATCGAGCCCTTTTTTCACATCTGCCTTGAATCAGTTCAAACATTTTACAAGTTAATTATGCGCATTTTGTATCGAAATTCGGATGAAATGAAATGTCATTTTTGAAAGGAAAATAGTTTACATGAAATACGGCGGTTTTTAAGGTTATCTTGAACTCTGACGTTTTTAGCTGCGCATGTACCAAAAAAGCGCGGTACTATTTGAAATGATAGAATGTACACTTGAAATATTCGTCATATTACCCTTTTTAGAAAGTTGGGTATTTCTGCCATTCAATTTAATTTGGTTCTATCGGATATCAGCGAACTAAAATGGAACTCACAAAAAGAGTTCTATTGGAGTCTCAGTTCTGAATGATAGCCTTTTTTGTGTGTCAACTAGAATAAATTTGAAAATTTTTTGATTTTAATTTGAAATGGTTTTATTTCATTTACAGAAGATTCTTAGTTAAAAATGTTATAAGTTTAATATTCTGGTCTTTGAATATTTATATTATGATCAGGGAAAATGAAAAATTGATCAGTGGGAAATATGAGAAAATTATAAATGAAATTTCGCTGTAACCTAGTTATAACATTCTTCTTAGTATCTTATTTTAATTGTATTTATGTTTATTTTTTGCAGTTTTTTCCTCTATAAGATTACATTTTTGTTGTAAATTCTATTATTCGTTTGAAAATTCAACAGCTTTGTAGAATAGTCATAATTTTTGGTTGAAAATTCGATTTTTGTGTTTGAAAATCAACTAATTTCGTAGAAAATTGACTTACTTTTGGTTGAAAAGTAAACTGTTTTAGAAAATTTGTCTGTTTCTTTTTAAAATTCATGTATTTTACTAGACATTGCATCTTTCTTTGATTAAAATACAACCGATTGGTTTAAAATTCAAAAAGTATATTAAAAAGTCTTTTTTCTTTATTTTAATTTAACTTTTGTATTGAAAATTCATATTTTTGTGTAAAAAATGCGAAAGTTGTATTTTGGTTTAAAATTTTACCGGTTTTAATAGAGAATTTCATCTTTCTTGAATAAAAATGGTACTGTTTGCTTGAAAAATTAATCATCTCTCTTCTTGAGGATTCAAAATAATTTTTTTAACAATATTCATATTTTATTTGAATATTTCTTTTCGCATTAAAAGGTTTAATTATTTTACTAAAAATCAGTTTTTTGGTTCATTAATTTTAATATGAATTTTCCCTATATATTTTTCTTAAAAATATTAATTATAGTAGGAGTATATACGAGCAAAATTTATATGTAAATAAGTATGTTATATAATATACTTAATTAATCAAATGTAAAGAATACTTCTAATTTTCAAAAATATGCGATTTCCTTTTTTGATTAAATATTTTAAAATGTTATGGACTACCCACATGTATAATAAACAATAAAGAAAAGTCAAGTGGAAACATGTTCTCTTTTGTCTTCAAATATTCAGAACGTTTAAAACTAATCCAAAATTAATAAGTCATAGAGAAAAGTCAAGGACAAAAGTTCTATAACATAAAAATGCTTCGAAATCAGAAGAAAAATAAATTCTGTAAAGAAAAGTGAATAAGAAATATTTGTTTGTTATTTTCTTGAATTCTTAATTTTTTATTTTAAAAACGTATAATGGTCGATTTTTCCATCACTCTTTTACAACATATAAAACAATATTAATAAATTTTTTTACAAATGTTGCTTTCGAGTTCCATTTCCTGAAATATATTTTTCTAAGTTATTAAAAAATTTAATAATATTTATTTAAAACTAAAAAATTGTTGAATAATATTAAAGGCATTTTTTATTATATACGTTTCTATTTTAACTAAGATAAAAAAAATTAATCGATCAGAAATTAAATCCCCATTTATTCCCCGATCAAAGAAAATTTCGGACCTAAAAAATATCCAGTGCAAGAGAGGCGCAGCATGAAACACGCGCAACATGCGCGGTGCTACTGACAACTTTCACTGCGCATAAAAATACATTCACCATAAAGTAAATTCTGATAGACTTTTTAATATAAATTACCAATTCGTAGCTTGAATCTCTTGTCATAAAAATTATTTAACAGTTTCTTAGAGTCTAGATAAATGTCTATTATTAACAGAAAGGATCGCTTAGTTTTTAAAATACCTTTTGATAAAAACTAAAAGACTTTTTTCAGTGGCTCTATTTTTCAAAAATTATATTTTCTTCAAATATTTAAGCGAATTTCCTGAAATCTCTGCATACTTTTCCTTCACTTGAAGATTATCTTTCAAGTTATAAAATCAAGCAAAAGTCAGCAAAATCAACTGTTTGGTAACAATTCGTTTTTTTATGTCAAAAATTCAGAAATTTTCGTAAAACCTTTTGTTTCAAATTGATATTTTTCTATGATATGTCAACTACAATATATATTGAATGAAAAATATTTCTTTCTAAAAATTTGTCTTTTTGATTTAAGAATTTATCTTTTTTAGTAGATATATAGCATCTTCCTCGGATAAAAATGTAACGATTATGTTGAAACTTTAAATATTTCCTAGAAAATTTATTTTTTGCCTAAAAGTCGTATTTTTCTGTTGAAAAATCAATTGAAATCTTTTTGGATGAAATTTCAAATCTTTTTTTTTGGAAATTTATCGTTTTAATTTAAAGGTTCACTTGTTTTAGTAGAGTTTTTATTTTTCTTGGATAGAAATGCAATTGCTTGGTTGAAAATGTAACAAAGTTGTTAAAACGTCATACTTTTTTGGTGGTTCGGAACCCACCTTGAACTGTAGGTCCCTCTCCCGCCACCAAGTAAGTGTGTGGAGGGTGTGTAAAGGAATAGGGAAGAAGATGCAAGAGAAATGTAAGCCCTTAGAGGACACATTAGAAGCTTTCCAAATAAACTTATTGTTTACAATTTTTCTTTGGATGAAAATTTAACTATTTTTTAAAGGTTTGTTTTTTCCAAAATTCATATGTTTCAGAACAAATTGCATTTGGCTTAGATAAAATGCAACTGTTCGTTTGAAAATCCAACTATTTTTAGAAAATTGGTCGTTTTGACTTTAAAATTCACTTGATTTAGCCGAAATTACATCTTTCTTGGATGATAATGCAATTGTTTAATTAAAAATTCAACAATTTTGTTGAAGTCATACTTTTCGGTTGGAAATTCTGCTTTTTCGTTGAAAATTAAACTATTTTTCAGAAATTTTTTTTTTTTAATTTAATATTTTGGGCTGAACAAGACAACTAAAATCCTTTCTGGGTAAAAATTCCATTCTTCTTGGTTAAAAAAATTCGTATTTTAGGATTAAAAATGTCTTTTTTTACTTACAAAAATTTTTTTGGTTAAAAAAATCATATTTTGAACTTGAAAAGTCAACTGAAATCTTGTTTGAAGAAAAATTCAACTATTTAGAACATTTGTTTGAATAAAAATAGATCATTTTTGAGTAAAATGTTATCTGTTTAGAAAAAGTTTCATTATTTTCGCAGATAATTCAACAATTTTGTTAAAAATTCATCCTTTTTGGTTAAAAGTTTATCTTTTTGATTTAAAAAATCATCTGTTTTAGTAGAAATGTCATTTTTTATCAAAATGCCACTTTTTCGTTAAAAATTAATCTTCTTATTTTGTTTGAAAATTATGGTTAATTCAGATTGTTAAGAAATCATTTTTTTTTTTTGTTTAAGATTTATATTTACAGTTGAAAATTATGTCTTTAATTAAAATTTCAACTGTTTAGTGGAAAAGCCTATTTTAAGATTGATCTTTTGCAGTTGAAGATTTTCTGTTTTGGGTAAAAACATAATTTTTCGGGTTTAAAATTTCATTTTTATTGTGTAAAATTGCATCAATATCATAAGAAATTAAATTTTTATTGAAAAGCCATATTTCTTCTTTGAAAATTGAATTTTCATTAAAAAATTCATCTTTCGGCTTGAAGATACAACAATTCTGATAGAATTTGATCTCTTTCTTGTCTGAAAAAATCTTTATTTCGAAATTTTAAGAAAAGTTTTCTTATTGTCTTATTTTGGTCGTAGGATCTAATTTAAAACAAACAAAAAACGATTGTAGTTGTTAAAAATCGTTATATCCTCAACGTTTTGGCTCTCACTGTGGGCCTTCATTAGGTAAAAATTCCTTTTCTTAAATACAAAGTGTTTTTTTTTATATACAATAAATTAAAAATTAAATCATAATAACCAAATAGAAACAGAACTTTTTTTTTACCTGTCGATTCAATACGTAGTCAAAAGTTACATTTAATTGTCAAAAAAACTTTCGAACCGTTAATGTTCAAAGATTTAAAACTTGTTAAAAAATATATAAGTCATTTTAGAAATTTGGAACCTCTATAAGAGAGGCTCCAAAACAATAAAAATATTACATTCCTTTATATTTAATTAGGACAGCATACAAATATGACGAAACAAAACAAGCCACTGAACTTGACACTGACACTGACATAAATGCTAACAGATAATACAAATGAACGATAATGAACAGGTCGAATTTTCAAATAACCACAGACGAAAAATAATGCGCCAAAGTTCAAGAATTGAAAATTGTGAATTGAATTTTGTTAATTAAATTTTTCTCCAGTTGAAATATTAATTCTTATGCAAAATGCATTAAAGATCTGGTTTATATTTAATACTTTAGTCTGAAGATTAATTGAAATTGTATAAAACGTTTTGATAAAAATAGATTCCATAATTCGACGTTTATGTCTTTTCTTAAAATTTCGAAATCATATCGACGTTCGGAAAGAGGACAAACAACTGGAGTCTTGCTCCTAAAAGTTCGTTTAGATCTTTCAAAATCTTTATTTGTTGAAAATTCATGTTTTTGGGTTTAAAATTATTTTTTGTTTCTAAATAAATTTCATCTTTATGATTGAAATATAAACTATGATACTTTTTCTATGTTGAAAGTATTACAAAATAAAAGACCAATATTTAAATGCTAATGGTCAATGAAAATGAAAACTTAGTCAAGAAAAAGTTAGGGAATTCTAAAAATTAAGTTTTTGGACACTCTGCCTAATTCTACTAGCAAAAACTAGCAAAGCATTTCTGGAAACTAAAAATAACTTACAGTAAGAGGGTTGG
>NC_046662.1:5309978-5311650 GCF_010883055.1 Belonocnema kinseyi | reverse complement strand
GGGTAGAAATATATTGTTACGGTTTGTTAAAGGGAGGAGGAGGGGTCTTAGAGAGGGACTATAATCCGTTACGTTATTTAAGTATGGCCCCTAAACTCTAACAGAATTTTCTAAAAGATCTGACTAAAGTTTTATGCAATGACCATTGCTGAAATTTCTGTTACAGTTTAGGAACGGTTTCTGCATAAAGCTTTAGTGACATGTCTCCGAAAATTCCTAAAAGTGTATTTTCCGCGATTTTTTAAGAAACTAATGTTAAGAAACGTTACAAATGCTAATAATTTAATTTATAATAATCTTCTATGTACACAGAAAAAACTGGAGTTTCCATTGGACCCATTTTTGGTTCCAAAGGAGCTGCAACAAAAATGAACCCCACCTGCTGAAAAGGAACCGAAAACGATAAATAAGCTCTAAATGATGTCACACTTGGGGTTTGAAGGGATCTCAAATTTAATTGAACCTATTCTTAAAGAACCTATTTTTCGTTTTCCCTACTTGGACATTATTTTTAATTAACAGCACATTATTTACCTTACAGCACACAGGTCCTCGAACTCTGATGGGCATAGCTTAATGAACATAATTAACTTATAATATTTATTACCGCAATTAAAATAGTTATATTGAATTGATAAATATTTTTTGCAGGTTATGTAGCAAACTTGTAAATACGAAGGCTTATTCATATCAGTGCTCCCAAATTTGGGAACTCTTTCAACTGCGCTTTCTTCGCGCCGGCAGCATGATTGGTTACTGTTGGCGCACTGATTTTGAATATTGTCGATATTCAAATTTTATATTTATAATAAATAATTAATAGGAAACGCATTAACAGTAATTTTTCAATCCTAAAATAAGATTTTGAAGTGGCAGATAAAAATTTAACTCGATTTTAATTACAAAGACGTTGTGAATTCAGAGTTCAGAGAAAGAAAGAATTTTTTTTAGCACAATGATTAAACTTGTCTCTGTCGAGTTTCTAATTTTTATTTCTTCTATTCACTACTATTTGACCTAAAATAAAATCAATAAAGTTACTAAAAATAAATTTTAAATTTTGTTTTTTCTGAAGTCAAAATTAAAAACGTTTTTTGCAGTAAAATCACAATATTTGTTCATCTGTCACTCAAAAATTCTATTTTAGGATTAATAAATCACTTTTGAAGCATTTCCTAATAATTATTTATTATAAATATAACAATTGAATATTCACATAACGTGTTGCTGGCGCGACGTAAGTGCAGTTAAAAAGTTCCCAAAATTGGGAGCAATGATTCATATGCAAGAAAATTTTCGTCTTAAGTCATTGGTCGATAAACTTATTCTGTATGCTCACATTTATAAATAAGTCATTATCAATAATATTCAAGTATTAAAAAGGGAATCTTGCATTAAGCCTTTTAAATTTCTTTCTTATTTCAAGAAAATACCCTAAGTATATTTTCAGCTTCATAAAGTAGGTATAACGAACAGTTTGCTTTACCGACATATTATAGCAAAATTGCCAACCCGACTTTGCAAGCGGTTGGCTTGTGAATGGGCCTTGATGCTGTTCTTTTCAAGTGCGCTCTATTCGCACTTTAAATTTGCAATGAGACACCTGGTGGCCGTCAGCGAAGCTATTTTAATGGCGGATGATACCGTACACATATCAATGGTGTTGCATGTA
>NC_046662.1:5308513-5309878 GCF_010883055.1 Belonocnema kinseyi | reverse complement strand
ATAAATAAATGTGATGAATGGAATTGAATTGTTGTATACAAAAATAACAATGTTATATTTGCAGATGTTAGTACAGGACGTAGAGTGTTGAAAAAAAATGCTTTGCATGAGCAATTCATACTTTTTACTCTTACATAAATAGGATCAACATCATGCTCATCGAACTGATCTAATTCATCTGGAAGCATTGCATCCTCATGATGTATTGATAAAGTCCCCGTTAGAACGTGAGGCTCAGGCGACAATAATGCACTTGTCTTTAGACACAGAGCATACAGCTCAATCTTTGTTGACGAACGAGAGCTTGCACCGCACATAAAAATTAAACCAGAATTCACAATTTTCTGACCCTCGACCATATTCCGTGACGACGTCTTAGCATTTGCAAATTTTTCAATAGCATATAGTTGCAACAGCAACATATTTTTAATGCTTGATAATTAGTTATTACTAAAAATTCAACAAACTCCCGTATAAACACATAGCACCGTGTACGATTATGACGGCCATATTGTTTCAGCGACACAAGCGCCTCTCAGCCCGCGGTGGTAGTTTTCGTCGTGAATACAAACCCATTTGGATCTTTACAGGTATCTATTGGAGCTCAAGTTCCAAATGACACCAACTTTCATTTGAGACACAACATAAGTAAACCCCTATTTTTTTCTGTGTAAAAGAATCCTTTAGGGAACTTTAAATTTGATGCAAAGGGCACCCAGAAGCCAAGTATAAAGTCAATATTCTTGGATAAGCTTTTCGGAAGTTTAAAAAAAAAAGTTAGCTTCTAATAACATATTGTCACTTACAGGTGGTAATTTTTCACTATCTTCTTGAATATGAATTCCTCCCACTTCGACGACACCAGGAGTCATTGGCCTGACTCCATTAAAAGTGTAATGTGAATTTACTAATACGAGGGCCACATCTTTTTGAAGGTCAAAAATATCTGGGTATCCTGGACCAAAATATTTATCCACGTACTTTTTTTGGTCGGCAGTATAATAACTATAAGTACTTTTTGTCGTAAGCTGCATTATTGTGTTGGTAAATCGTTGAAAAAAATTCATGTGACTTGTGTACGGAAGAGAACCTCCAGGTATAAAAGATGGATTGTCAGGGTTTCCAAACGGAACATTCATCCACTCATAAAGTTGACTAGTTACAAGTCCAACTATTGGAACTTTCAAATGTCGGCCAAACGCAAAATAACATGGTGCAAAAAATACCTGCAAAATCAAATTTGAATGAAATAAATACTACTTTTGAATTTTCCAAAACTAATGTACACCAAACTCTCGCTTTCAGTCACCCCGCTCTCAGCTTTCGTAGAACTGGTGGCTCCCTCAGTTTCTCAGTGGAGTAGGA
>NC_046662.1:5301094-5308413 GCF_010883055.1 Belonocnema kinseyi | reverse complement strand
TAGATCCAATTGGAAACGGGTCAAGCGGCCCTCACTGTTTACGTTTCTGTCCCCCGAAATCAGTCCAAGGCCATTTGAAGGCAACCCCCCGACACTTGACTGAAAACGACAGTTTGGTGTATTTTAAAATAGTCAAGTATATAAAACTTATGTGTGAAAACTTTTTAAAATCTAATGACTTATTTAATAATTGGTCTAAATTTTTATTAAATTTCTTATTAATAACATAATTTTCAACATTTATTTTCAATTTAATTTACGCAATGCTTTAATTGCAAAAATTCAGTACTGAAATTATTATTTTGGAACATTTTCAAATTTTCAAATATTTAGTTTCTGACTCTTTATTCCAACTGCTCAATTTTTGACAGGCCTGAAATTAAAATTATCAATCTGGAACAATGTCAATTCACTTTCTTGACTTTTTCTCTCTTTTCTGTTTTTAAAATGAGTTTTGTATAATACGGCTAACTTTAATATCTAATGCCATTTAAATTAAATCGAAACATTAAAAATGGTTAAAATTAAAAATTAAATGGGTAAACGTTGTTTAATTTAAAGTTCATTCACCAGTTTAATTTTTAAACTGTCCAAATAGAATGAGTTTTATTTTTAAAATCTCGAAATTGAATAATTTCCGAATGGAAAGAGTCAAAATTGAAAATGTTTGGAATTAAAAAAATTGTAGATTAAAATTTTACAAGGGTGTCCATTTCTAATTAAATTATATCTAATTAAAGGCATTTTAAAATTAAAAAACTGCAATTCAAAGCGTTTAAAAATGAACGATTCACGGAAAAAAATTCAATTTCGAATATTCAAAGATTTAAATTTTAATTCTAGAATATTTTCAATTTTGAATAATTTTGAATTAATGCATTAAAAATTAATCTTGTAATTGGAGGGATTTTTAATTAAATCATTTAAAATTAATAGCGTTTCAGATTAAAGGCAATTTAAATAGTTTTTTAATTTGAAGCGTTTAGATTGAAAAAAAATCAAGTTCAAAATTTCCTGATTTCGATTGTTTTAAGATTGAGATTTTAATTCTAAAATATTTTCAAAAATTTAAATATTAGATGTTTAATTAATTTACATTATTAAATTTGAAAAGGTTTATAATTGAATCATTTCGAATGAAGAGCGTTCAAAATTAAAAGCATTTTAAATTATGCATTTTTCAATTCATAACGTTTAGATTTGAACTAAAGTCTAAATTTTTCAATTACATTCACTTTTGATCTCTTTTATTTCTTTTGAAGTGACATTCTCACAATCTGAAAACATTAAAAATGGTTCAAAGTTAAATTCCGATTGGTAAAAATGGTTCCATTCAAAGTCTATTAAACTATTTTAATTTTAAGACGTTAAAAATTTTTTAAATTTGATTATAACCTTTTGAAATTAAATAATTTATAATTAGAAAGAGTTGAAAATTAAACATTTTTATAAGTTTAAATTGAAGAAGTTTGAAATGAAATAATTTTATGTAGATTACAAGTTTAAAAATGTTTCAATTGCAAATTGTAAGAATATGTAATGAAATCATTTCGAATTAAATGCGTTCAGACTTGAAATTGTTTTAAATACAAATATTTTCAATTTAAAGTATTGAAATTTTAACAGTTCATGTTCGAAACTGTACTATTTTAAATGTTCCCAAATTAAAATCTTGATTTTGGAATATTTTTAAGTTTTGAAATATTCAGTTTTTAATTACCATAAATTGTTAAATTTTGTACAGGTCAGAGATTGAAATAAATAATCTGAAACATTTTTAATTTACTTTTTATACTTTGAGTCTCTTTTCTTATTACTTTCAAGTGACTTTTTGATAACCTGGCTTACTTTTTTTACCTAATTCCATAATTTGAATCAAAGACATTAAACATGGTGCAATAAAAAATTTAAAATTATGATTTAACAGCTCTCGAGAATGAATAATTTATAAACGAAAGGAGTTGAAATGAACAACATTGAAGGAATTTAAATTTAACACATTTAAAATGGAATAATGTTAGATTAAAAGTTTTAAAAAGTCATTTTTTAATTGAAAGTATTTGAAATTAAATTATTTCGATTTAGAAGCATTTTAAATTTAGAGCGTTTCACATTCAACAATTTGCATTTCAATACGTTTTAACTTGAACAGTTGAAGCTTGAAATTGTTTAATTTTGAAAATTTTTCTAATTTTACATATATTCAGTTTTTTATTCATTCGAATCAATCAATTAATTTTTTCTACTTTTGGTTTCTTTTATTATCATTTTTAATTACTTTTTTTATAATCTGGCTAACCTTAAAACCTCTATCAACAATTATGAATTACATTAAAAATTGTTCAAACTTCCATTATAATGGGTGAAAATTGCTCAAATTAATGCTGACAGATCTATTTTATTTTGAGAAATTCAAAATTAAATAATTTTGCTCCAAAAATGCTTAAAATTGAATAAGTTTAAAATTAAAAGAGTTGAAATTGAAAAACTTTGAAGGAATTAAAATTAAAAACATTAAGAATTGAATGATTTTTAATTGTGACTTTTTAAACCATTTTTAATTGTTTTAGTGAATGTAACTTATTTGAAAAACTATTTTTTCCCAAAAAATTTAACAAATAATCTAATTTTTGAATTAAATGTAATAGTTATTGCTTATAGTAGTATATTTAAAAAAATGTGATCATATCAGCAATTAAGTATTGTTTATTTTTAAAATATCGAAAAATTGAGCCAGAGAAATCCATTTTTTCTCAAATTGGTATCCTGTGCTACTTTTTCCTAAATAATTATTTAATTTTGATACATTTCTTCTAACACTTGACAAATTTCAATTTGTGTGAACAATATGTATTAGCTTGAGAAGTTTTCTTTTGACAAATTTTAAAATATAATTTTAAATGGAACACATACAATTATTTTTCTGACTGTATAGTGTATATAAGGAACATATTGACCATTTTTTAATTTTTTAAACAAACTAAATTTGTTTAAATAATTATTTTTGCTCCAACATCTTTTCAAAATCGTATTTAATAAACTAAACGTAATATTGAATGATTTTTGATGAGTTGTAAATTCTGCCAAAAGCTTTATATCCTGGTTGACATAAATAATTTTTTTTTTCAAATTTCCATTAAATTGAGTATTGATGGTTTACACCTTTTTTGGCGTACTATTAATTAAATCATTAAAGTTAACATAAAATTTAAATTATAAAATTATATGTATTATTGCATTCTTCATAATAATTAAAATAATTAAAACCTTACCTTAGCCAACTTTGTACAATTAGTACAATTTATTTATAATCATTTCAATAATAAAAGTAGCAATGGAAGCCTATTTTGAAATTTTCTTGGTGCCTTTAAAAATCAACAGTGTGAATAGGAAAAAAGATTATCATTCCGTAAATAGGTTTCAAAAAAGCACTTCAATTTTTGCAACAGATTGCTTTCTTTACATTTTTATACGAATAGAAATTGTTTAAAAAATGACATGACGTTTTTAACAGAATTTACTACTCCTCGAAATCATTCGATATTATGTTTGAGTCAGAAAATGCGATTCTGAAAATACTTTTGGAAAAATGATTCTCAAGAAAATTGTATTTGTTTAAACAACTATAAAATGGTTAATATATATTTTGTATACACTATACAATCAGAAGAATAAAAGAATCTATTCTATTTTATATTTTTTTTAATTTATAAAAAAAACTGCTTGGGCGAATAATAATTGTTTAAACAAATCGAAATTTAAACATTGGAAGACAAGTTTCAAAATTATTTAATTATTCAAAAGAAAGTAGCTTATGATACCCATTTGAGAAAAAAGTGGTCATCTCTGGCTCAATTTTTAGAAATTTTCAAAATGAACAATAATTAAATGTTTAAATAATTACATCATGTTTTTACAAAACGTGGTACTCCAAACAATTACCTCCTATTACATGTCATTTGCAAAATACGATTATTTTTCAGATGTGTTGGGAATAAATAATTGTTTAAATATCTCACATTTACCTAAACAATTAAAAATTGTTTAAAATTTCATGAGAGACATTCGCATTGTCCATTGGTAATTATTCGTATAAAAAAAAGATGACAGAAATTGCGGAAAATTAATATTAGTACGCACAAATGTTTTTTGTAGGGCTTTTTGGCTTAACGGGGGGGGGGGGGTAAAAGTTATTAGTATGGTTTTATTTTGTAGATACTCCTCTTCAATCTCTAAAAAAAAGTTAGCACGTTCTGATAAAACCCTTAAGTATGAGTTCGATTTTTTTAAAATACCAAATTTCCCCATGTTAAAGGAAGCCGGTATTATCATCGGGATGGTAAATGACCAATCAAATTAGATATTTATCACATTACGTGAAAATAGATCTCTACACTATCGATTTAAGCAACCCCTAAAATTCAAATTTTTTGTTTTGATACAATTTTTAAATTAAATGTTATCCGTGGAAAAAGATTCCTTCGCTTCACTGGGAATCGAACCCAGGTCTTCCGATTTCCGATCGGGTGCTCTAACCACTAAGCTACTGTATAAATCAAAAGAAGAATCATTTCGAAGCCAGGCAAAATGGTCAGGTTTTCTCTAAAGAGTCATAGATATAAGATATAGGAAATTCGTATTATCATCGCGATGGTAAGTGACCAATCAGATGAGATGCATCTCATATCACGTGAAAATAGATATCTACACTGTCAGTCTCAGATTCCTCTCAAATTCAAAACTTTTCGTTTTAGTAACAAATTTTTATTAAATTTCATTTTTGGAAAACGAATCCTTCGCTTCCCTTCGCTTCGCTAAGAATTGAACATAGGTCTTACGATTGCTGATCGGGTGCTCTGTCCACTAAGCTACTGGAGAAATCGAAAGAAGATCCTTTTTCACAGACATGCTATATGACAAGGTTTTCACTAAAGAGCTATAAGATATAGGAAATATGTATTATCATATGGATGATAAATGACCAATCAGATTAAATTCTTACCACATTACATCAAAATAGATATCTACACTATCGATATAAGATTCCCTTCAAATTCAAAATTTTTCGTTTTGCTAAAATTTTTAAATTAATTTTTATGTGTAAAAAAAGATCGCATCGCTAGGAATCGAACCCAGGCCTTTCGACTGCCGGTTGAGTGATCTACCCGCTAAGCTACTGGAGAGATCGAAAGAAGAATTTGTTTTCAAAGACATGCTATATGGCATATATATCGAGACCATCGATCCAAGATACCCCTCAAATTCAGAATTTCTCGTTAGTCTAAAATTTTTTAATTAAATGTTGTCTATGAAAAAAGTTAATTCAATAGGATTTTAAAATGTCCAGCGTGGCACGTATTAATATTTGAATTTTGAAAAAAAATCCAAATTGTTTTCTTGAGGAGACTTGTCCTTTAGAGTGAAAAATAATTTCTAAATGCATTTTTGAACTATCCAATAAATCATATTTCAAAAGTGATGTGTTTTTTATAATAAGAGTAAACTTACCTGTACAATAACGAGGTCGTACTGAGTATCATTTTTGTTATGTATTAATTTTTGTAAAACTGGGTGACCCAATAATTCACAAACAGTACCTCCACTTCGTTGCAATAAATTTTTCACCCAAAAAAATGATCCTTGAGAGGAGCCTTGCTTAACAAATTCGTAAGTTAAATTGTTTTTTAAATCGGGCAAACTTCCAGCCAAACTCAAGTCATTATAATTTGGGAATTTTTCTTTCTGAGGAAAATGACTCACAAGATCGACTTCGTGCCCCTTTTGGGCCAAACCTTTTGCCAGTTTTTCGAACATCAAAAAATGACTGTTTCCGTTAAAGGGAATAATTGCTAATATTTTATAACCAAATATAAAATTCAAAACGAATGAAAGTAAAATCCACAAAAATGAAAACCGCATCTTTTTATCTTGAGTCAATTAATATAATAAAAAAATACAAATAAATATTCACTCACATGTGCAGAAAATGCATTATTTAGGAAAATAATAACTTTATTCAAACACAACACATTTTTTATAGTAAAGAATTGCGGAAAATTAAAAGTTCTACACCAGTCAAAGAATGCTAGTTCACTGACTGAAACTTGTTTTTATCAGTGTAACTAAAAAGAGGTATTTTCCTATCTGCGAAAGACAATATTTGAGAAGAATCCATTTAGGCGAGAAACTAAAATAATTTTAAAATTTTCGTCTGCGTGAGCGATATTCATCTGACAATGGTGTGAAGTGTATTTTTCTAAAAGTGTCAAGGTAGTAAATTATATGATCCTCGGAAATTATCTGCACGGCAATTAAAATGACAAATAACTTGGAAATACGATAGGTAACTTGGTTGATAATAAAGAACATCATTTATTAATATTTTTATTTATTTTATTATATATTTATATTTTACAAACTTGGTTCTTTCCCTGTAACCAAATTTAAGTAACTATTTACTCAAATTTTATGTACATACAGATAACAATTAGCAATTATTATCAATAACTTTTTTTAAACAAATTTTTATCATTTTATTCATTTAAACTTTTTTTTAGAAAATTAGGTAATTATTAGTAATATAGTTTTTATTACGTTGTTGTCGCATGGTTGAGCCCACCTAGGGCGTGCAACTGATGGTTCTCGCGCTTCGCGCTCGATCTTTGTGCATAAACTTTTTAAAACTATAGGGGAAAGCATCGACAACAAGAATTTGGTGATCGTGAATTCTCTTTTATTAAAGGCATGTGACACAGCTAAATACCTATATTACCGACCTCACTTTTTCAGTTCACTGAATGTTCTTTTGAACCTAAAAACTTTTTTGTGAATAAAATATCAAGCTGAAACTTTGGAAAATGTATTAGAGTAAAATAAAGTACGTTTAGGTACTGCATTTTGGTAGGAACTTCACTGAAAATGATTTCATCTTTTTTCTGAACCTCGACATTTTTTGAACGTTCGAACTTTTTTTATACATAAAATATCGGTCTCAAACTTTGAAAAATGCAAGACTCGAAAAAAAACTACGTTTAAGTACAAAGCTTAATAATAAAAGATGTAAAAAAATATAATTCAACTATCAATTCCATCGGCATCAGCCGGTAACGTTGTACACGAAAATACGAATCCTCTAGAGCCTCGTCTAGTGGTCGCCAGGGTTCATATTTTCATGTACAACGTTACCGGCTGAGGCCGATGGAATTGATAGTTGAAATATATATTTTTTTACATCTTTTATTATTAAAATTTGTACTTAAACGTAGTTTTCTTTCGGCTCTTGCATTTCTCAAAGTTTGAGACCGATATTTTATGTATAA
>NC_046662.1:5295453-5300994 GCF_010883055.1 Belonocnema kinseyi | reverse complement strand
ATTTATATATTTGAGAATCTTTGAAATACTGTGAAATTGTTTCAAAAAAATGTTATTTTTCGATTTCCCATTGTTTTGTATGCTTTCAAAATTGGAATTTTTTTCGAGAAAACTAAAAAAATGGTTATAATAATCTTGTAGGGTACTTAGAAGTCAAACCATTTCCTCTTCTGCCTTTTTTTCATATCTTTCGTACAGAAAATTTTTGAATATTGAAAAAAGTGGACTCAAAAATATTCAAAATGAACTTACTTTTTGAATTTTGTATCCAAAATAGCTGGCTAACAAAGTTGACCTTTAGTTTAGGATACTAAAAGAGTGTACCAGAGGTCAATCTGATAGAATGATTTTTTTAAAAGTTATCGTGCTCACCGCCAGACAGGCATACATACACAGTAAAAATAAATACTTAAAGTTATATTCGACTTAATTTCAGATTGGACTTGAATTAAGGACGTACCGGAATTTAAGTGTGCAAACTATCTTGAATAAAGCACTAGCTTATCTTAAATAAGAAATCAGCATTTTTCTACTGGAATAAAGTAAAGTATCCTCCGAAATTTTAATATTCAGTTCTCAAAGTAAGTTAAGGGCAAAATGAAATAACCTGTAAGGCTTTCGTCATCTAAAATAAAAGGAATATACCTTTCCTGAATTTCAAATTCATACTACCTTGCATGACGTTACAGAACGCTTGCGCTACTACGAGGTGTGTTCAAAAAGTAAGGTGACTTTATGGTTTTCTCAAAAAATATTAATTTATTCCTCAATATTTATATTGTCCCCTTCAAAGTAATCCCCCTCGGATATAATACACTTGTGCCAACGCTTTTTCCAATCATCGAAGCACTTCTGATAATTATTTTGTGGTAGAGCCTTGAGTTCTTTCAGCAATGCAGTTTTTATCGCCTTAGTCGTTGGAAATCAATGTCCTTTCATGGGTCTCTTCAGTTTTGGGAAAAGAAAATAGTCACTGGGGGCCAAATCCGGAACATATGTAGGCTGAGGCATGACTGTGGTGCTGTTTTTGGTCAAAAAATCTTTCACAGGCAACGATGAATGAGCAGGTGCATTATCGTGATGCAAAAGCCACGAATTGTTTTTCCAAAGTTCCGGACGTTTTTTGCGTATCGCCTCTCGCAAACGGCGTATAACTTGAAGGTAATACTCCTTATTGACCGTACGACCTTGTGGTAAGAATTCCTGATGCACTACGCCACGGTAATCAAAGAAGACAGTGAGCAAAACCTTCACATTTGACTGAACTTGACGTGCTTTTTTCGGTCTTGGAGACTCAGGATCATTATTGACTTCATTCAACATCTCCTGAGCGATGGTCATGCGATGTATCTTTTGATCAAGATTAAGCAGTTTTGGAACAAATTTCGCTGACACACGTCTCATGCCCAAAACGTCCGAAAAGATAGCATGGCATGAGCCAACCGATATGCCAACATCTTCAGCAACTTCTCTGATGGTAATTCTGCAATTTTTCAACACCATTTCTTCCACTGCTTGAACGTTTTCATTTGTTGTTAACGTGCTGGGACGTCCAGGGCGAGGTTCGTCTTCGACATCCTCTCCGCCTTCTTGGAACAGGTTGCACCACTTATACAAATTTTTCTTACTCAGAGTAGACTCACCGTATGCAACTGTCAATATTTCAAGAGTTTTAGAGCACTGGATTCTATTTTTCACACAAAATTTAATGCAAACTCTTTGCTCCATTTTTTCGAAAGAAGAAAATCGCCGAACACACCAAACCCTTCTAACCTTTTACGCCTCTGCCAGAAAAACAACACGAGCTATATAGTCAAAACTGTGAACATATGATCGTGACGAGTGTGCCAACACAAGAAAACAAAAAATTTAAAACTTGAATGTACGTAGCCCGCGAAAATTGAAGTCACCTTACTTTTTCAACACACCTCGTATACAGCTCGCGGCCATTTATTCTAGTCGCATCCTACTCCAATACTCCATGTCGCGTTGGTCAGTGTCGGCTATGATACTATGTTTCAGTAATTCGTGAAGTTTTCGTTTCACGGATTTAAAAAAGTGCTGCAGCAAAATCAGTTCCAATTGTCAGCCATTATTTGGATTATTAAACCCATCAAAAGAATTAAACTATTACAAAACTTTTTACTTCGCAACGTGATCGACCTTTCAATACAATGCGGAACGCAATTGTCTGAAGATGTTAAACTGCATCTGCCCCCAATATACCATTTTTCCTACTTTTCCTGTATTTTCTCACAAGTTTGAACCCAACTTGTATATTTTCTAAAACAAATAAATATTATATAAGAACAGCTGAGGAGATTGCCTATGCTTCTTTTTGTGACACCTTAAAATAAGCCGAATTTTCGACTTAAATTAAGTAGTTTTTTTTCTCTGTGTGTATACAAACTGACCGATAGAGAGGCACATTCGTAAAAACCTATTTTTTGATTCAGGGGGTCTCAAAATCTGGACATTTGACAAAAACTGGGAGTAGGTCAAATTTTACACACATCTAATACCTTCTCTGATGAGAATATAAAAATGATTTATTTTTCTTGAATAATTTGTTGATAGTTCTGTTTTTGGTTTTATTCGTAAAAAATAGCATGACTTAAAATGTTCATGTTCGTGTGTTTTTGGGAATTTTGTAAATGCCATTACTCTGGTAATTTTCGATTTTATGAAAAAAGTGATTAGGATAAATTGTTCAACTTTTTGAATTCTATGAATGTAAGTACAGATAATTTTTAAATTTCAAAATAAGGAGTCTCAAAAATATTCAAAATGTGCTCACTTTTGGAATTGTTATCCCAAATGGCTGGCTAAATAACTTGATCTTTAGTTTAGGACGCTAAACGAGTGTACTAAAGGCCAATCTAATGGATCAATTTTTTGAAAATTTATTGTCGAAACAGCAGACACGCGTATACAGACATACATTCATGCACGCAGAAATACAGACAGAGAGACAGACAGACAGGCATATTCGGAAAAACCTGTTTTTCGGATTCAGGGGGTCTCAAAACGTTGACATTTGACAAAAAAAGGGGGGGCTCAAATTTTACACAAATCTAATACCTTCTCTGATGAAAATGTAAAAAATAGCCCAAAAGTTCATTTCTTATTCAAGTTTCTTTAAACAATCATCAATTGTGATTGACCGAATAATATTATAACTAGACGTCATTTACAAGTAACTTTTTAACTATTACATAGCAACATTTTTTATTTATTATATCAAAATACATGTTACGGATAATTTTTTTTCAAATTTGTTTATAAAATAATAAATTATTTGTAACTTTTATTAATTTAATATCAAAATTTTTTTCTCTATAAATTATTCAGATTTAATGCTAATCAAGTAACGAATCGCAGAAAATACCCACGGAACTATATTCATGCAAAGAAAGTTATTTATTTTTGTTAATAAATCAAAATTTAATTGAAAACTATTAAAAATTTGCTTCCACATTTGCATCCCGATCATTCAAAGCAGTTCATTAAAAAAAGTCGTTATGAGTAAATTATATCTATTAAATATTTGACAAACATTTTTATTTAAACTTCATAATCTATTATAAAAACGGTTGCTGGCAATTTTTGAAAATTCCAACTTTCTTATAATTTTTTTAACTTGCAAGGAATTCAAAAAAGCTCTGAAGAGCATTTGTCACTGATTTTGCCATGTATTGGGACCTGTAACAAAAATTTGAGAACACTTAAAAAATTTCATTCTAAATTTGAAAGGCTGATTAAAAAGGCTGCTCTTAAAAATATAATTTTGTCAAAAAAACTTAGGTTTTAAAATTATGATAATATTATCAATAAAGTAGTTGGATTTTTAATTTAAAAAAATATCTACCAAAATAAATTCATTTTATTAGCCAAAAGAACGAATTTTCTATCAAAGAGTTCAATTTTCAACATAAAAATTTAATTTTTCACTGAGCTGATCAATCTTAAAACAAAACATAAATTTTTCACAAGTTATTTCAATGTTAAACTAAGTATTTAATTTTATATCCAAAAAATATTTTAATAATTTTAAATCAGAAGCAGTGAATCCCAACCAAACGGACAAATTTTCAACAAAATAGTTATATTTTTAACACAAAAATATAAATTTTTAAGAAAAAATTCAACTAAAATAATAAAGCTTAGAACTAAATAGGTAAGAAAGTCAAGTCCAATTCAAAAAACCTAACTATTTAAAAAATAATTTTTTTCATTATTCCGTAAAATCCAAATTTTTGTTCAATCGTGCTCAAAGAAAGTAATCTTTTTCTGGTCTTACAAACTTCAGTAAGACCAACAGTTGTCATAGTAAAACCCAAATCGCAAACTCAATAAATAAAAATAAAAACACGAAACATTGTGAGAAAAAGATTTGTTTAAATTTTCAATTTACTATATAAAATTAGAAAAATGCACGACTTAAAAAAAATTTTTTAATCAAAAACAGAACTTTGTTCAAGAGTAGCACATAAAGACCCTAAATGTGGATAATTAATTTATAGTACATTGATCCATTGTAGTTTTAAAACATTATTTTCTTCAAATTTGTTTGAACACTTACAAGGCATTTTTATAGCCTTTTTATATTTATTTTTCAAAATATTTCTTTAGGAAGTATTGCGATTAATTAAATCAGTAATTTTCTACTAATCTTTGTTGGCTTACTTTTTGACAATAAAGTATGTATTGCTTTATCAAAAAGATATTAAACACAAATAAACTTCTTTAGGGGCTGAATTTACACTTATTCAAGCTCATAATAATAATTTAAGGAAAATAATTTTAACAAAGCTTGCTTAATAATAATTTTAATCTTCTCTACACAATTAGAAAAATTATTTAAATAATTAAATTACAATGGATCTATGGGTTATGACTATTACATTTTCAGTTGAAAGGTTATCTTTTTTAGTTAAAAATGCAACTAGTTTATTAACTTTTTTGTTTGAATGGGTTTCTGGCCCGCAAAAATAACAATTCCATTTTGCCGGTAATTCATCTCCTTTAGTTGAAATTTCATTTATTTTTATAAAAGCTCATCTTTTTTAATAGAAATTCTGATTATAAATTCAACTATTGGGTAAATTTTTTTCGTTAAAGATTCATCACTTTAGTATAAAATTAATTAATTTAATTGAACGGATGATCTAGTTTGAAAACTTATGCTTTTATTGAAAATTAATTTCTATGGTTTAATGTTTAACTTATTTTTGAAAATCCTTTTTTGTTGTTGCAAATTAATTTTTTAAATCGAGAATTTAATGCATAAGAACCATAACCTCGGACCCGGCCAAACGTCTTACGCAATTTGTCAATGATTTTATCGACAAACATAAACAGCAAGAAAGCAATGATTTTTTTTTTAATAATCAAAACGTGATAAAGGTGACTCACCTGTTATCAAATATGAAAAACAATTTTTAAATACGAGGGTGGATTGATAAGTTTCCGGCCTGACCAAGAGATGGCGCCACTAGGCCTACCTTGAGGTGGCGTTCTATAGTACCATCCTTAGATAGC
>NC_046662.1:5278085-5295353 GCF_010883055.1 Belonocnema kinseyi | reverse complement strand
CAGCCTTGGAGGAGATTATGTTGAGAAATAAAAAAAAAAAATTCTTAAAAACGTTGTTTTTCTTGGTCAGGCCGGAAACTTATCAATCCACCCTCGTAAAATATTATCTTTCAATCAAAAGAAAATCTGAAATTCAATCCTTGCTATTTGCGTTTGCATATTGTAAAATATTTGTTTGCAAATATAAACGGCAAGAAATCCTTTTATAATTTTTTTCTAAATTTTTGGTAGAAGCAGAGGTGACTAATCTAAAATTAAATTTAAAGAATAATATTTTTGTTACTGAATAATTCGCTGCAATAAATGAAAATATTTTGTACTCAATAATTGTACATTTTTAAAGAATTGAAAGTAAAAACCACAAACATTAGAACCGCATCTTTTTCCATCTTCAGTCAATTCATAGGTTCATTGAATCATACAAACAAAAATGTATGTAATAAAATTATTATTTTTATTTAAACAAAATATTCTGCTTACAGAAAATAATCAATACTGAAAACAATTCATTTGAGCCACAAATCAGAATATATCCACTTCAGATTCTTTGAAACATAAATTGAGCAAACAGAAATATCGTAGATCTTCTTAGATATATTTATAACTATATATAGCAAATAATACTAGCTTATTATTTGTTAAATAGTTTTTTAATGAAATTCACGAAATGTAATGTCAAATTTCGCCTTGATTTCTTTTTGAAATTAAATAATTTCCATGAAATTTTTGACTAACTAATAAAAACATCTGGTTCATCGAAGTCGCTAAAGGGATCTTCAACATATTTAGGAATTCGCAAATAATCAGAAAAATGATATTCACACAAGGTGGTATTTGACTAACAGGTTCTATACTTTTTTTTCAACATCGACATATAAGTCAAGTTTGTTATTGGAATTATAAACTGTATCAGCCTCAGCAGCAGCATGTACAATTTCGTTGGTAATGATATTGCAATCGTTGAAACCAAGTGCTTGTAGCTGATGTGCTACTCTCAGAAAGAAACATAAACATTAATATTGTATACGTTATTTACGCCTCAAATTGAATACTACCAAAATTTTTATTTTTTCCAGTGGTGGGTTTCTTATCTTTGACAAATCTCCTATATTTAAATAAGTTATCATCCCTAAATTGCTCATGGTGAAAATTCTATCATCCGTGACTTCTTCGCGTTCTTAAATAAGCAGTTCAATTCAAATTAAATATAGATATTCTGAGATGTGAGATGTGCTCCTATACATCCTTCTATACAAAATGTCTGGAGCTTTTTGCATTTTTTGAGAATCTGAAATAAAGAAATTTTAATTACATTATATAAAGAACTGCTTCGAAGGACAATGGAAATATATGAGGAGCATACAATCAAAAAGTCATTTGTCACAAAAAGTTTAAAAATCTGTTCCTTACCTCTTTGGTTTCTAGTTTTTAATCACTTTTTTCAATTACCAACGTGCATTTGAAGCATGTTAAATCCGAAGGAACAGATTGCATTAGAATTATTTTTTAAATAAAAACATGATCTGTCTATCAATATGCGGCATTCAAAGTAGTGTTTGTCAAAACAACCAATCATCAGTGAGAAATTCTCACCATTACGCTTAAGCAAAACCTTTTTTGAATAAACTATGGAGAGTAAGATACCTCTACTCACCATAAAGTGAACTTTGATTTTTTCGTTAGAATTTCTTTGCTCCCGTGAGTTCATCTTTTGGTTATGCTTTTATTTTGTTAGTTACATGACATATATAGAAAAATTGATATTGTTGTAATTTTTAATAAATAATTGTACAAAATGAAAGATGAAGCGGACACTGTGGAAGTTGAAGAAAGTATTAGTGGCAGTCGCAAGATAAAAATTACAGGTAGAAAACGAGTTGCAGCAAAAAAACAAAGGTACTTCAAAATCATAAATGTAATTTTGTTAAACCTTTCACTCATGCAACGAATGTATTCTCTTGTTCAAAAGTCACACCTAAATGTGTTAAACAAATTTGTGATAACCTATATGCAATAACAGAAAAGCTTGTTCAAGATGAAATCATTAAAAATCTTATCAGAACTTTGCCAGTGAAACGACGAAGACCTAGATTAAAACTTAACAAAAAATACCGTGACGAAACATTTATACACTATTCAGTACGAGCTTATACCAGTTTGCAAGAAATCTTCTTGGAGGTAACAAGAATTGGTCTTACCAGATTACAAAATATAGCAAAAGCAGAGTTAAAAGGTGAGCATATTGTAGTAAAAAGAGGAGACAGAAAAAGATATTCAGGCATGGAAAAGAAAGAAAAGATCATAGAATTTATAAAGAAATTGAAAGGAACTGAAAGTCACTGTGCTAGAAATTAATCTGAAAGAATTTATCTAACTACAAGTCTTAGTATCAAAAAATTATGTGAATTATACAATGCCAATGTCCAAGAAGATCTTAAAGTTAATGCTACAATTTTTAGACGAATTTTTGTCATAGAATAAAATTTATAGCTTAAATCACTAACTTTTTATGTGTGTAGTTATTGCACGATTTTGGCTAATAAAATAAAACGATTTAGCAAAAGACCCAAAGAGAGAAATAATGTCATCATAGAAAAAAGGATTCATAAGGAAAAAGCCAACACTTTCTATAATTTTTTGAAGCAGGATGTAGATGATTATACTGCTTTTTGTTTCGATTTACAACAAATGCAACCACTACCTAAAGCTTTAATGCAATATGCCTATTATCCCGGGCAGATTGGCTTTATTGTATATATTTCAAAAACTACAAAAAGGTTCTATTTTATATTCCAACCATAGAAATGGATGGATCTGAAAAGAAAATTGTGATTGCTTAGAATAAGAATTTACTTTAAAAGCTGACATTCTTTGCAGTTTATTTTGTAGTATTGGTTCTATAAATATATATTTTTTATTAAAATAATATTCTGTTACTGTTTCAGAAAATATTGAAATTTTGTTCTCATGTATTCATTGAAAAAAATTAATATTAAAATATTTTCAGTTCAAAACGTGAAACGAAAGAATCAGAACATGTTTTGCCCCTGGAAATCATTCAAAACGTGTTACGTCCATATCTTGAATAGTTTTTTAAAATAAAGTAGATGTTCCGAATAAGACCATAGTTTCTAAAAAAGCCACCTCCCTTATCTAAGAAACTTTCCTTCAAACCCGACATATTAAAACACAGCTGGTCTAATAAAACGTTAAGTGTTGCCTAAGCTCTCAAGTAAGCAATTGTAGTAGCACCGCAATGAGTGGATGAGTTTTTGAAGTATTTTTATCATAGAATCGAGTTGTGTTGTTAATTTTTCGATGAAATATCAGTAAGTGGCAGAAACGCTCATGGAGAGGACGAAAAGTTGACTGTAGACAAATAAGGCCAGGGTTTTTTAAACTGTTCGACCTTTTTCTTTTAATACTAATTTTATTGAAGTTAAAACACTTGGTGTTCTTGACAAGTCCACTTAATTTTTCATACTTTGAGTTTAAAAAATACTTAAACCGTTTTAAATAGCGCAACGAAAACTTTTTGTGAAGTTTAATAGTTGCTCTTACCATATGTCATGTTACAAGGTAAAAGGTTAAGTAGTTTGACCATGAACAGTCGGAAAACCTTAAGGTGGCCTTATTCGGAACACCTACCTTAGTAAAACGAAACTTTATCTTCAAGATTATAGCTCACTTACAGCTAATTAAAAAGCATTGTATTCTCCTTGTAATGCCATCCGTAAAAATCATTACTTATGATGAAAATAGTTTTAACTACTTTATTCATTTCAATATTTGTGTGGCAAATAACGTTTTGATTGTTAGCTCTTCGTATCTTTTTTTAATAAAAAAGAAAAGAAACCAACCGCGGCTAATATATTTTGTCCGAAATACTTTTGTCTGCTTATTCAAATAATCTCCTGATTTGTCTCAAATGGTCTTTCAAGTAGACAAATACCAGTCTTATATTCAGCCTAAGAAAATTCAAGATCCAGATAAAAAGATTTTAGTTGTTTCATTCCCCCTTAAAATCTGGCGAAAACCTTTTCCTGGTAGTATCGACTTTCAGGAACTTTCATTTGAAAAAGCCTAATATATTCACTACGTGATATTAACCACGTAAGAATTACTTTACAAGATTTTTTAACTGCACTTCGTGAGTAATAATCGCTTGCGCAAAAAAAAAAGATCCCATAATTATTGCAGTTCTCGAGTGTGAGACAGTAAGTGACCAATATAACCAAATACCACTACATCTGTACTAATCCTAGTTCAGTACCTTCCAGAGAGTCTTACAATTTTTTAGAAATCGATGATTCTTCTTAAACTTTGATCGAATGACCTATATGCGTCTATTCCCAGGTTTTAAATTAAAAATTGAAGGACTTGACATTATTCCAGGATTTTTGTCTCAAATTTGGCCATATTTTACAAACTTAAAAACATAAAAGTGGAATGGTAGTTCTCTTTTTATCTTTTCACGCATTTATATCAGGCGCATATCCAGAGGGGGTGCCACGGAGTAATCGCCCCTCCCCCTCCCCGAAAACTCAGACTTGCATTTCTTGGTAAGATCATAATTCATTCTAGGTTCTCACACGTGGAGTTGCTATTACAATTTATAAAAGGTGGATTCCAACTTTTCAAATTGACCGCAGAATGTAATACATTCCCAGCTCTGACAGAGAAGTTCAAAGGAAGGAATCACCCTTTGAACGATTTTTGAAATTTTATTAAAATCAAGAGTTCCGGTCAAAGCAATTTAATTTTCTGACAAGAGTAGAAAGATAAACAAGTGTTTCGTGTCTTGTCAAGGGAGAAGAATTTTCGGGATCTGAATTTATGGATGGATTGATCTCATTTGTTAAGGAATTTTGAGAAGACTGTAAATTTTGCATTCCCAAAGAAGTTCCAGCCACTGGACTCGGATCAATAAGATCCTTTTTAATTAATTTTTATTTATTTCTTGAACCTGGAGGTTCGGTTTCGTCACTGGACGAGATACTTACAATGTTAGATTATTAAAGTTATTTAACTCGCATATTAATGTGAAAGTAGTTTCTATCATAAAGTCAGCCAAATATTTATAAAAATATATCTACAAGGACATGATGCTGCTTACGTCGTAGTTACTGATTCCAATAACAGCGAAAATGTTATTCATCATGATGAAATAAAAAATTTCAGAGATACTCGATACGTGAGTCCTGTTGAAACATGTGATCGTATATACGGTGGATCGTTACAAAATAAAAGTCATGCTGTTATTAGGTTGCCAGTACATTTTCCTAATCAGCAAAGTGTCACTATTGACAATGCTGAAAGTGAAGATGCTATAAGAAACGCATTGGAAAAAGAAACTATGCTAATCAATTATTTTTATTTACATAGAAGTGATAATGATGCCAAAAAATATACATATTCTGAAGTTCCATCTCACTACGAATTTAAGAAACATAGTGGATCAAAATGATCAATTTAACAATCAAAGGGGATATAAGTTTTCAAGATCTCAGAACTTTAATAAACAAACTTATGATACTTTTCAAAGAACATGTTTAGCATTAGGTCTCATCTAAGATGATGCAGAGTGGAATCGTGCTATGGCAGAAGGAGAAGTTTGAATGATGTCCCAACTATTAAGACGTTTTTTTGTTCATATTTTAATATACTGTCAACCTATCAATCCTGAGGTTGAATATGAATTTAATGAATGAGTGAATGAATGAATTTAAATATGCTATATAACAATATTTTCAGAGAAATTATAATATACAAGAAACATACATAAGATCATATATTCAGATAAATACCTATCTCCACAAATAACTAAATTTCGGAACGATATTAAGATTCACGATGACAAGGTATCGCTTACTCAACATCAACAACGCGGTCAGGCTCAATACTACAAATTAAATGGAAAAAAAAGATATTGTAGACACAATCCTTCATGTTGCTTTGTCGAACGAAAAAATTGCTTTTACATCATGTTTTAATATTGATCGACCTGGTGATTCAAAAAAGACATCACAGAAATCACGAAAGATACAGTTTACGTCGATTCCAGGTGACAAATTCACCGCAACAAAAATTAACCTTGCCGGATAAACTTTACATTAATCGAAGATAATTTCCGATTTTTAACCTTGCCAGGATAATCTTTCGCCTTTTAATCGCTCCATTTTTATTCAAGATATAGCGAGAATTGCGACGCTGGCTCTATCTATCGTCGTTTAATTTAATTAAATTGGAGAGAAATGGGGATTCCAATCTGTCAGTTGTTTTTGTGCTTTTTGCTAAATGGCATTATAAATAAGTTCTAATTCGTCTACAATAGTGTAATTTGTTTCGGAGGAGATACTATACCAGTAAAAATAATTCTTTTTCTTTTTTCTGTTGCTTATTCTACATGTTTTACCGAAATTTGCCCACTTCAGCGTGACGCAGTAGACGAGATGAAAATTATTTTCCTAACCTGGGTGAAACTTTCGCCGAAATATATTTAATTTTTAACTGTTGCAAGTAGTAACTGCAACAAATGTTAACTTTGGGTTTTCAGTGTTTTTTAAAATCGGGTGTCCTGATTTAGAACTCGAATTCACTCATACTTTGCCGTTTTCACATTGCTGCTAAGGACGCCATAGCAGACGACACCTTTTATTCCATCTTAGGATAAACTTTCACCAAATAGCATGTAAATATTTTACATGTATTGCAGCAATATTACTTCCACAAGGAAAGACTCTGCATAAAATTTTCGGTATGCCAGTTCCTTTATTTTTTGATTCCGTCTTCTGTATAAAAATTCAATCTCAAGATGCTCAATACTTACGAGAAGTAGATATTTTTATTTGGGACGAAGCTTCAATGGCGCCAAGGCATGCTTTGGAATTAGTAGATCAAACATTACGTGACTTCATGAATGTTGATTCACCACTTGATGGAAAAATTAAAATTTTTCGCGGAGATTTAGGCAATTACTGTCTGTGAAAACTCATGCAACTCGCAGAGAATTAGTAAATTTATCCATTAAATTCAGTTCACTTTGAAAATATGTCTCTGTATTTTCACTAATAAAAAATATGAGTACTTTACCACAAGTAACAGAATTCGACAAGTATTTATTGTCTGTGGAGATGGTACTTTACGAGGTGTGTTCAAAAAGTAAGGTGACTTTTCAATTTTCGCCGGCTACGTACATTCAAGTTTCAAATTTTTTGTTTTCTTGTGTTGGTACACTCGTCACGATCATATGTTCACAGTTTTGACTATATAGCTCGTGTTGTTTTTCTGGCAGAGGCGTAAAAGGTTAGAAGGGTTTGGTGTGTTCGGCGATTTTCTTCTTTCGAAAAAATGGAGCAAAGAGTTTGCATTAAATTTTGTGTGAAAAATAGAATCCAGTGCTTTAAAACTCTTGAAATGTTGACAGTTGCATACGGTGAGTTTACCCTGAGTAAGGAAAATGTGTATAAGTGGTACAAGCTGTTCCAAGAAGGCCCAGAGGATGTCGAAGACGAACCTCGCCCTGGACGTCCCAGCACGTCAACAACAGATGAAAACGTTCAAGCAGTGGAAGAAATGGTGTTGAAGAATTGCCGAATTACCATCAGAGAAGTTGCTGAAGATGTTGGCATATCGGTTGCCTCATGCAATGCTATCTTTTCGGACGTTTTGGGCATGAGACGTGTGTCAGCGAAATTTGTTCCAAAACTGCTTAATTTTGAATGTGCCTGTGAAAGATTTTCTGACCAAAAACAGCACCAGTCATGCCTCAGCCTCCATATTCACCAGATTTGGTCCCCAGTGACTTTTTTCTTTTCCCAAAACTGAAGAGACCCATGAAAGGACATCGATTTTAAATGATTGAGAAGATAAAAACTGCATCGCTGGAAGAACTCAAGGCTATACCATAAAGTCACCTTATTTTTTGAACACACCTCGTATATAACAATGAGAATTACTTAGTAGTCCCAGAAAAATGTGTAGCCACTAGAACCGATGATATAGTACAGACAATGTTTAATGATGCAATGCTCCCAGAATACTTAAACACATTGAATCCGACGACCCTTCCTCCTCATTAATTACGATTCAGAAACAATTGTATTGTTATGCTAATTCGTAATATTTCTATTAACGAAGATCTATGTAATGGTAAAAGTTTGAAAATAATCGAACTTCCAAATGGTCTCCTACCATGTCGCATTTTAACAGGTGATAAGTCAGGGCAAATTGTCTTTGTACATCGTATTACATTGTATTATGAAGGACAAACTTTTGATATTATCGGGTTAGATCTTCATAAAGATATATTTAATCATGGACAATTGTATGTGGTATTTTCCCGAGTTCGATCTTGGCATTCACTAAAAATTTTCTTAGGAGAGCAACGGCAAAATAATATTATAAAGAATTATGTGTATAAAAAAATATTCAAATAATTTTGTATTTTTAAATAATTATAAATCATATTTAAAACAAATTAAGTTTAATTATAAATTAGATATTGCAAAATCAACAAAAACAAATTCATATATTCTTGGACAAAGGATAGGATAAAATAAACTCAGTACATCTGATAGTAAATTAATACATAAAATGTGATAAAATAAAATACTTTCAAAAAAAAAAAAAACGTGCGCGCGACAGCGCTCGTTCGGTCTCGTTTTCTAAAAGAAGAGCATAAACATTCCACTTCCATATTGTAATTTTCACTAGAATTTAGCACTACCAAACTTGTTAATTTACCAACATCTATGACTTGATCGCATGCGGAAAAATATATTCTCCATTTAAAATAAATGTAGAGATTCATATAAAAGAAGTTAAATTTGTATAAATTAATGTTGATGACCTGATGAAATATCTTTCTTCCATATTGTGCAATGTGAATACCCAAACTTTTTTTTGCATTCCGACGTTCTAAAATTCTCGTGATTTCTTTTGATCTTCATTAAATAAGAGCGATGAAAGTAACATGCATGTTTTTTTTGTTTCCTTGCCCTTTTTGAACTTGATGTCGACTTTTATTATTTACAGAAATGAGAAATCTTTAAAATTCAGAAAAATGCGTTGAGTACCCAGATATCCGGGATTAATCTTTATCCGGATAAACGAGTTTTTTTACATTAGGAATATAGAAGTACTGCATTTAATGTGATTATCCACGTCTTCGAGATGAACGGATTTATCTACTCAAGAAATGTCTATGAACATTCTTGATTAATCAATAGCAACTTAAGATATTAAAAAAAGTTAAAATGTTTCTATGAAAAAACATTTGTTTTATTCTTTAATTTAACACCACTGTTAGTTCAAAAATTGGTTATCGCAACAGAACACATCGATTGACATTGTGATGGGCTCTGATTTTCCGAAAATAAGATGTTTGATAAACCAGAAAATAAGATTTAAAAATATTGACAGTCACAATTTTTCTTTTGATAGAGAAGAAACTTCCTCTAGGAGGAAGCAAAATTCTCATAAGCTGAGTACAAATAAATACACCCATAGTAAATATATTCCTACTATATGGCAGCAGTATTTATTCTTCTCGTATGTATACTATGCGCTGAAAGGTATGGAAAAGTGATGAAACAGGAGCGTAGCGGTAACGCGCTGTAAACTAACAGCCTACCTGTCTATTTGCGTCAAGATGTTTAGACAATTCACTCGAAGTGGGAGGCACACGCGAATAAGCACGATGGCGAGCTCACATCACGCAGCAGTGACTCTCCGATGCTATTAGCCAACTGAAGCCGGTGGGGCTGATCGAATTGTTTCTTGCGACCGAATAAGCTTGTTTTCGACCTTGACAATAGCGTCAACTGACCCCCGAATATATAGCGCGAGGTAGGATCTCAAAGATATTGGAGAAATATTGATGAAAAAGCGCATTAATTATCATTTACTTTTAATCAAAAATGTTATATTGCGATATACAATTACTTATTTACTATAAGATTTCTTGCGACAAAGAAAATAAAGAAGTATTGGATAGACAGAGAGTGCGAGAGAGTATGATCATTTCAAAACGAAAAGGCCTGTCATTGGAGCAGAAATGGATTGTACCTATCTCACATGGTAGAAATAGAGGTTCGATCGACCCCCGACATCGGAGTCATACTGTAAAAGTACACCAAACTCTCACTTTCAGTCAATTGTCGGGAGTTGCCTTCAAATAACCTTGGACTAATTTCGGGGGGATCTAAACGTAAAGAGTGAGGGCCGCCTGAATCATTTCCAATTGGAATATATATATATATATTATAACTGGTTTTTGCCCAATTATTCATTTATCTCGATTTTCCAATTTAGTTGGATTCGCAGATGAGTCCATCAATTTGCCTGAAGGGCACCAGATAGTTTTCACCAAAACTATCAAAATTTACACTAACGGTGATATTCTATTTTTTGCTCGGACCGCTCCGATAGAGTGGTGTAAGGAGTGACGCACGAAAGAGGGGTTAGGTTAAAAATAATTGAAGCACTTTATTATGATACAATAGGTAAGGTTTAATAATACTATCATTACCGGAGTCAACTTTACAAGGGGGAAACCCGTGTTCCCCAATTAGCAGCAGATTTCTGGATCGATCGAGGCCATTATACTTAAATTTGCATTAAGGCATGGTTTGGTCCGAGTGAACATTAATCAGCGTGATCCGAACAAGAACTAAAATCTTAAATCGATGAAAGGCCCCATCAATTTGATTAGGAACTATAAGTTCCAATTAACTACAAACCACGAGACTTTAAGTTCAAAAGAAGGATTTAATCATGACCTTGTCCGAGGTCAGCAACTAACTAATTTCAACGGCGTGTGCTAACCATTTCAGCATATGTCGTTGAACTACGATTTACCAACTACTGTTTCGGGCACAAATTATTTAACGTGGCCTATCTGACATAGTCCGGCGACCTCGTGTCGTTCCTCTCATCTTTCCCAATTTTTCAAATATATTCTCTGGCTTTAATTTTTGGATAGTGGCAGTCGCCTTTCTTTCCTTTGGGTGTTTAGTTGGAGCTCAGAGTAACGAAATAGCTGGACAGAACGGCGTCTCGGTTCGTCACAGCAAGTAAGAACCGGAGAACCACTTGTGTCAGAAATTGACACCAAAGCGCAGTGGAGAAAGAGAGGTACAAGGTAGTGGAACAGTCGCCAGTTAGTCCCTTCGCAGCGTGGTGGCGCGCCGTTGATTCACAAATTCTACGGCTCAGCATTCATAACAAGTTGAAAACTATGACTATCTTTAATTTAAATCAATAATTTAATGAACAAAACATAATGTTTATAAATACATGTTTTTATCGGACAACGAATAAGGCAAAAATTGATAATATTGAAATGTCGCTTATTGCAAATGTGTCCGTTTTTACAAAAAAGATAACTATTTTTGAAAACAGCGGATCATACTGTAAAATTATTCAGAATATGTAAGATTAGGATAATAAAGAAGAGAATTTTTTTTATCATAATACTTTTTATAAATTAGTAAATTAGACATACTTCTAGAGCTATAATTTTTGTGTTATGATCTGCCATTTCTGAGAAAGATTATTTTGTCTGTGAAAATAGGCCAATTTATTTCTCCTTCTAGGAGGTTCATTTTTAGTCATTCATAACCGACATCCCACAAAAAAATTAAATATTCACTTTTAAAAATTGGACTTACTTTTATTTAATTACCCCTAATATTCATATGCTGTTGATTTACAAATAAGCAGTTTCTGCTTTTCACGTTCATGCCTATTAGTGATGTATTATTACAAAATATTTACTTATAATTGTAATCAGAAACTCTTTGAAATATTATCAAACATCACTGTGAAATTAGAGCTGTCTTTTTTCATAATATCATATTTTTCGTGTCCTGTTTTGAAATATGGTAACTTCATGCAGTTATTTTTGAGTTAGAAACGAACCTTGAATCCCACCACCCGTGCAGAAATCGTCCGATTTTAAATGTACTGCCGATCTGGCTCCGATCGGGTTTCACGATATGACCCTGATCAATAGAACTCTGTGGCCCATACTTGGGCCCGACCGGTTTAAGCCGATTTTCTACTGAAACGCCATCTCAATGTGCTCGCAGAACTAGTGCTTTTTGTTGTTTTCAGATAGTGCAGTGAAATTTAAATATTACTCGCTTATAATATTCTATCAATTATTGAAATTGCCTGAGGCGAGTCCGCTACGTGTTCGAAGGTACCGAGCACTAGACTGTATACCAGCGAAACCTGCGCGAGAAAAATGAAAATGAGTAATTACACTCTGCGGCTCATTGAAACCTAACCGCAATTAAATTAATAATCAATGAAATTGTTTCAGATAAAATTAATATATTTAAAATTAGATGAGTCAAATATTATTATATGAGAATATTTATCAAGTAATTTTGTTTTCAATGATTATTAATTTAAAAACTCAAGGTTTTTCAATTTATTCTCTGATAGCACAGAACGCCCTGGGAACGGTCCTGGAACGTTCCAGGAACGTTTCCTGAACATGTATAAAATGTCCGGCGCTTGGGAACGTTACACTGGGATCTGAGGGGGACCTTCCATTATTGTTATTTTTAACAACAATTATCTCGTAAACCTTAAGCGATAGGTAAAAATAAATATTATTTTCAAATTTTTTAATACCACATATACTACATTGTAATATGATATCCATATCATAAAATGACATCAATTTTGACCTATCACTTACGGTTTATCAGATATTCATTGATAATAATAATAATTATTATTATTATTATTATTATTATTTTATGATATGTATTATTGTTTATTTATTTTTATTATAATATTTTTATTTTATATAATAATTATGAGCCTCGGTGGCTCAGTTGGTTAGACACTCGGACTTCACCTCAGAGGTCCGGGGTTCGATCCCTGAGCCGGTACCTCTGGAAATTTTTCAATGTACCTTTACCCAGGTTCTGGTGGTTCGGAACCCACCTTAAGTAGTAGCTCCCCCCATCGTGTACTTAACTGCAACCCAGTCCGTCAATAATGGGGTAAAACCAGGCTTTTTCCAGTATGTCTGGGCAGACTGCTCTCATCAGATCACTTGATTGCATTATAAAAATGCGTCCATGGCTGATGATATATACCGGGACAGCCCCGTGCAAAAATGATCAAATAAAAATCCATCTCTAACCAAAAATGCCTTCGACATGTTGGACAGTATAAGCCTGTGAACACATTTCAACACTGAAATGTTTTTTTATAATAATAATAATAATAATAATCGTAATATTCTGTATTGATACTAAATTAATTGTAAATATATATTAAAGATAATTCTTCATCAAATGAATTTCGCGACAGGGTCCACAATCTTGGGAACTTTTTAAACAGCGCTTGCGTCGCGCCGACAACCCGATTGGTCACTGTTAGCGCGCTGATTTTGGATTATAGAAATATTAAGATTTAATATTTATAATAAATAATGATTGAGAAATGGCCAAATAGAATTGTCCTGATCCTATAAAATAAGATTTTGGAGTGACATATACAAAAAATTCGATTATAATGAAAAAGAGGTTACGAGTCACTAAAATGACCAAAAATGAATTAAGAATAATTAATTACTGCACTAATAAATGTCATGTCATACATTTTTTTAACTTAAATAAGATCTGAATTAAAATTACTAATTAATTATTGCATAAATTTTATAACATATATAATCTTGTATACAAATAATAATCAAATCATATTTATGCTATTAAAACTAATATTTTTTGCTTAAAACTTAAACTTCATATTACCTTTTTATTATGATTTTGAAATGTTTAAAATGCTTAATTAAAGAAAAAATCTTTTTTTTTCTGAAGTCAGAATAATTACGTATTTGCATGATAATCGCATTCTTTTTTCATCTGTTACTCCAAAATTCTAATTGAGAAATTAAAAATTAGTTTAAATGCATTTTCTAATGATTATTTATCATAAATATTAAATCTGAATATTTATTAATTCAAAATAAGCGCGATAACAGCGACCAATCGGGTTCTTGGCGCGACTTAAGCGCATTTTAAAAAGTTGCTGTTCCGGAATCAAGTAGTTAATCAAAAGAGAGTTACTTATTCAACTGCGCATGTTTCGCATTTCTTGTAAAAGTATCTTTTTCTATATTGCTTTTTAGTAAATTTAAAAATAATAAATTGATCCTAATAAATCATAGCTTAATTTTTTGGAGAAAAGATTATCTACAACTAAAATCAAGCTATCACTTACTATGATCGTATCTTTTTTTTTAAGTTGCTAAGAAGTTTTATAGACAACATTTTTTTCAAGAAGCAAACTTTTTTTCTGAAATCCGGTTTTACGTGCCCGCAATACTTTAATTTTAATTTAAAATACTTTTATCGTTATTGGAAATACAAAAGATTCAGGTGGTCGACGAAAAGAGAGGGCCATTCACTAGTTTCGAGTTTACTTAAATAAAATCATCATTCGCGAAATTCATTATTAGATTATAATGAGACTAATCGGGTTTCCCGATAAGGAATCCCAACCTAGCCCCGGTCTAGGATTAAATTTCAACCATGCGCATGCGTGAATATCGAAAAAAGTCTCAAATTATCTATTTTTCTTTATGTGGGTCGTGGTTGCCGTATTCGCTTTTCAACTTTTTATTGCAATAAAAGCTAAAAAGCGGCTTTCCCGGTAACAGGCGTTGAATTCAGAAAAATGAAGAATTTGTATTCCTATGAATACGCGATTTTTTCTCCGTCTAAAAATCCCCCAACGGGAACAAAAAAAGTGCAAATACTATTCCTCTCAATCGACTTGGTAAAATTTAACGAAAGCATTTATTTAACCTATTTTTCATTATGTAATCTTTTTATAACTTGTAAATTCGAAAAATATTCAAATTTATATTTAGTTATATTTCAATCATTTATTTAAACGTCTTAAAACATCCAACAAAGAAATCTATGCAAATGTTTGAATTTAAATCATTTTAACTCTAGAGAGGCAGAATTGAATTGGTAAGAATTGAAATTTCAGAATTTACATTCCGCATGAAGGAATTAAAACAACTTATTACACATATTTTGCGAACTTATTAGAAGGAATTAAATGAAAGCAAAATACGACCACTTCTTAGGAATAAAAAATGTCTCTGTGAGGTGCGTTACCGGTACAATTAGAAGGAATTAAATATATTGAAAACACGTTCTCTTTGGGGGAATAGAAAACTGTGTGGCGGTCGCTATGGAAATAGTAGTAAATAAGTTTAGGAGGTATCTTTTTTTTATTGTGGCATTTTAAACAGATGGAAAAATCGCGCATTCAAAATAATAGAATACATTTTCAGAATGTTATGTTTTTCGATTCGTATTGAAATATGTATTTTATTTCATTCATCTAGTAACTCTCGTGCCAAATACCAATATTTAAAAATTCTTTAAATTTGAAAAAATGTTGAAGCAGTTTGAGGTTATAATTATGGAGACCTTTGCATAATAGCTCAAGCATAATTATTATTTTCAATTACTATAAAGCACTATACAGAATTATTAATACTTATTATATTTCAAAAATGAGGTTATGTACTTGTCAACACTGATGACACTGATTTTGGAAGTCGCCAATTCCAAAACTTAACGTACAGGAGTTTTCCACTGTAGAAAATACTCCAGTTACGCATAACTGACATAGACACTATCACACTCTGCTGCTTCGGGGAAGAGGCTCGGATATTTCACCGGAAAGTTTACTTTCTATAATGTGTCTTCTCTGAAAGTAAAAAATGTTTTGTGTACAAACTTCAGCGACGGTTTTAACCCGAATCCGCCCAAATTTTTTTTTCGAATTACGATTTTCGTTTTACGTGTGAAACTTACGAAATTGTCAGATTTTCATCTGTTGCCAGATAGGAGCGCTCCATGTGGCATATTGAGGAGTTATGATTCCCATGATATCAGATGATAATTTAGTTACAAATTTCGGCTGTAGGAGCACTCTCATCTGGGAATAGGTCTCGCTATGGAGAAAATCCAAGGACAGGCGATCGGGAATTGGGTCCGGGTGATTAAATGTTATTCTTAGCTGCGCTGAAACTTGTATCATTTCAATAAATTTATATTCTTACAATTTATTATTTGTAAATATTCGTAAAAAATTTTTAATTCTTTTTAGGTTGCATAAATAGTGTCTCATTTATTCTCGTTGCTTGTATCTTTTGTACACAAATTTAATTCTTTTTATTTACAATTTTGTTTTTGACGAATAAATCAAAAACTACTCCTATGAAAAAAGTAATTCAAAGGAATTTTGTAGATCTTTTTTGGGATCACAATTTTTGTATATCTATCTCTTTTCGTAACTTGCTTTCTTTGACCACAAAATGGAGTTATTGCTTTTTCATGAGTTTATGGCGATCAAAACTTGAATTTGCGAGTTTTTTAAACAAAATTCAAAAAGTTGTTTAAATAATTTTGTGTTGCTTAACGAATCCGATCTTTCTTTTTAGTACCACAAACAGTACGACAAAGCACAATCAATTTTAACAGTAAGTTTCTAAAATCACAAATAATGTAACTCGTAAACATGAATTTAATGTGAATTAAATTGTAAAGTTACTGATACTTGTAAATAAAAAATCACTGACAGCGGGGAGGACAAAAAGGTTCCAAGTAGTGTAAGTATAATTTTGATAGCTTAAGTAGCGAATATTTTGTCGAGATAGTGATCAGGAGTGAATTTGGATTTTAAAAAAATGTTCGAAAGTTAAAAATAATTGGTAAGAATGTTAAACTTATTACTTTATGCTTTACGATTTTTATACATTTTTATTGGTTATTTTTATAAATAAAATATTTATTGTTACAAAAAATAAATGCTCTATTATTATTGGCTTTTTTATAGAAGTAATTAATAAAGTAATTAACATGTTTCAATACTTTTTAAATTTGAATTCCGTGGCCTTCATTTTTAGTTCCTTCCCAAAACTGTAGGGGCGCTGAAACCCGTATACAAAAAATACATTGTGTTCTTATGGCACCTTCCACTCTCCTTGATACTCTATGGTCCATGGTATTCCTAATTTATACCGGGAATCCCCCATTTAATTTAGTTCCCCGTTCCCCTAATCGCGCGGAACGCAGTGATCCCAGATCTGAAACGAGACGTGGTCCAACACTATCGCACGTCTATGTCCGTGCGAATATGGTAGGAGACGATATAAATGCCTGGGTTGCGCGCGCAACCCATTTCTCCTCTTCTGAATTTGAAAACTCGAAGGTGCAC
>NC_046662.1:5276428-5277985 GCF_010883055.1 Belonocnema kinseyi | reverse complement strand
GTTAAACTGTATCCTATAAATCGTATTAGTTAAAACACCAATTATTTGTTAGAAAATTAATTTATTTGTTGTCGATTATGACTTGAAATATTATTTCAGTATGAAAGATTTTTCTTCTTAAACCATTCAATTTGAAATTTTTTAATTAAAAAAAGGAAATTTCGTTAATTATCAGCAATATTTGACCGTTCATTTAAACCAATCCATTACGAACAACTGTTAAAAACTATACAAATTTGAACAGAATGGTTCGAAATAGAAAGCCTTGAATTATCAAATTTGTAATGAGCTAAATTTTAAGTTTAAGCGCTACATTTTTAACTTTAAAAAAAGATTCAGAATTAATTTAAAACTTGAAATTATTTCAAATAATTTAAAACACAATTTAGACTTTTGCAGGTTTAAAAAAATAATAACCTTTTGAGAATTGTGGAGTATTTAAAAAGAATAACAAAAATTGTTGTGATTGCTAAGAACATTGAAATGATTTTTTATTTTGACAAATAAATTTTAAGTGAGTATTTGAAAACATTTTAAAAATTAAAAAAAAAAGAATCAGGAAGATTTTAAGGAAATTGTTTTATTTTACAGTTTTTTTAATTTTAGGAAAAAAATGTAATTAACAAAATGTATCAATTTTTAACCCAAAAGTTTACTGATTAACAAATTAAATTAATTTTCTATCAAATAATTGGTATTTTAACTAATACAATGTACTGGATAAAGTTTCAACCAAAAATTGAATAATTCAATTTCCAGATAAAAACGATAAATTTTTAATCAATCCTAGAATAGTTACATTTTCAGATAAAAAAATAATTTTTAATCGAAAAAATAAACTTTCAACAAAGTTGTTAAATTCTCAACCAATAACATGAATTTTCAACCAAGAAAATTAATGATCTACAAAAAAGTCAAATTTCAAACAAAATACATGAATTTTCAACGAAATTATTTAATTTTAAAGTCAAAAAAAGGAATTATCTACAAAAAGTTGATTTTTTTCAGCGAAAAATATGAGTTTTCAATCAAAGAGTTAAACTTTCAACCAAATAGTTAAATTTTTAACAATAATTATAAAACCTTGTTGAAAAAGCAGTATTTTTTTACAAAGTAATTCAACTTTTAGTGAAATAATCGACTTTTAAGCCCAAGAAGATGTAAAGTTCATATTTCAAGCAAACAATGCCATTTTTGACCAAAAATGATACATTTTCAACCAAAAAGATTAAATTTCTACCAAACAAGGTCAATTTCCAACAAAATATGTGAACTTTCAACAAAATTATTTAATTTTATAGTCAAAAAGAGTATCATCTACAAAAAAGCTGAATTTTTAACCCAAAAATATGATTTTTCAACCAAAATTTTAATTGGCGACCAAGTAGTTTAACTTTCACTTACAGTTGAAGTACTTAGTAAAAAAATTAATTTTTACTTATTGAGGATTCCTAATTATTGTTGAAAATTCAACTATTTGCCTTCAAATTAAATTTTTTGTTAAAAATTTTACTTCTTTGTTAAAATTGCATCTTTGGGCGTTAAAAGTCAACAATT
>NC_046662.1:5273819-5276328 GCF_010883055.1 Belonocnema kinseyi | reverse complement strand
AAGTCGATTATTTCACTAAGAGTTGAATTACTTTGTAAAAAAAATACTGTTATTTTCAACAAGGTTTTATAATTATGGTTAAAAATTTAACTATTTGGTTGAGAGTTTAACTCTTTGATGAAAAGTTCATATTTTTCGCTGAAAAAAATCAACTTTTTATAGATAATTCGTTTTATTGACTTTAAAATAAATAATTTCGTTGAAAATTCATGTATTTTGTTTGAAATTTGTCTTTTTTGTATATAATTAATTTTATTGGTTCAAAATTTAACAACTTTATTGAAAATTTATTTCTTCGATTAAAAATTATTTTTTTGATCTGGAAATTGAACTATTCAATTTTTGGTTGAAACTTTATCCTGTACATTGTATTAGTTAAAACAACAATTATTTGATATAAAATTAATTTAATTTGTTAAAAAGTAAACTTTTTGGTTGAAAATTGATATATTTTGTTAATTATATTTTTTCCTAAAATTAAAAAAACTGTAAAATAAAAAAATTTTCTTAAGATCTTCCGGATTCTTTTTTTTTAATTTCTAAAATATTTTCAAATACTCACTTAAAATTTATTTGTCAAAATCAAAAATAATTTTCAATGTTCTTAGCAATCACAACAATTTTTGTTATTCTTTTTAAATACTGTACAATTCTCAAAAAGCTTATTGTTTTTTTAAACCTGCAAAAGTCTAAATCGTGTTTCAAATTATTTGAAATAATTTCAAGTTTTAAATTAATTCTGAGTCTTTTTTTAAATTAAACTTGTAGCGTTTAAACTTTATATTCAGCTCATTACAAATTTAACAATTCAAGGTATTCTATTTCGAACCATTCTGTACAAATTTATAGTTTTTAACAGTTGTTTGTAATGGATTGTTTTAATTGAACTGTCAAATATTGCTGATAATTAACGAAATTTTCTGTTTTTAATTTTAAAATTTCAAATTGAATGGGTTAAAAATAAAAAATTTTAGACTGAAATAATATTTCAGGTCATAATCGAAAACAAATTAATTAATTTTCTAACAAATAATTGGTGTTTTAACTAATATAATTTACAGGATACAGTTTAACCAAAAATGGAATAGTTCAATTTCCAGATAAATGCTGTGATAAAAAATTGAATTAAACGAGGAAAAAAAACGAATTTTGAACGAAATTGTTAAATTTTCAAGGGAAAAGGTGAATTTTTGACCAAGAAGATTAATGTTCTATAAAAGAAACGATTTTCAAACTTACCCAATATATACGATTAATTTTTAATCAATCCTATAATAGTTACATTTTCAGATGAAGATAAATAATTTTCAACGTAAAAAATTTATTTTCAACAAAGTTGTTGAAGCGTCAACCAATAACATGAATTTTCAGCCAAGAAAATTAATGATCTACAAAAAAAGACAAATTTCAAACAAAATACATCAGTTTTCAACGAAATTATTTAATTTTAAAGTCAAAAAGACGAATTATCTACAGAAAGTTGAATTTCTTAAGTGGAAAATATGATTTTTGAATCAAAGAGTTAAAATTTCAACTAAATAGTTAAATTTTCAACTATAATTATAAAACCTTGTTAGAAAAAAGTCTTTTCTTTACAAAGTAGTTCAACTCTTAGTGGAATAATCGACTTTTAAACTCAAGAAGATGTACAGTTCATATTTTAACCAAACAATTGCATTTTTGACCAAAAATGATACATTTTTAACCAAAAAGATTAAATTTCTACTAAAAAAGATCAATTTCATTTTAATAAATTTTTTAATTTTAAAGTCAAAAAGAGTATTATCTACAAAAAAGCTGAATTTTTAACCTAATTTAAATGCAAATAGTTGAATTTTCAACTATAATTATGAGTCCTTAATAAGAAAAAATTAATTTTTTTTACTAAGTAGTTCAACTTTAAGTGAATAATCGAATTTTCCACCGAAAAATTATGATTTTAATTTTTAACAATATAGTTGCATTTACAAAAAAACGACTTTGCAAAAGTATAAATTTATTTTAGTATAAATTTTAGCATAAATTTTAGTTTAAATTTTCCATAAAGCAATTTAATTTCTACAAAGAAAAACAAATTGTTAACAAAATACATGATTTTTTAACCGAAAATGGTATAGATTAATTGTCAGTTTCAAAAATGTATTTTCAACGAAAGAGATGAACCTTCAAATAAAAGAAATAAAAATTTTAACAAAGTCGTTGAATTTTTGATAGAAAAGAGGACTTTTTTACAAAATAGTTACATTTTTAACAAAATAATTAATTATTCAATCAAATAATTGAGTTTTTATCCAAACGAGATGAATTCTAAAATCACCAATTTCTTTAATTTCTTTCAAATGCGGATCAAGATTTAAACAAGACTATTATAATATAACATAATTATAATCGTAAAATTAATAATATGTATATAATTAAAAATTTGTCATAAGGACAACCGCAGGATTTCGCCGGCAGCGGGTGCTAATCTGAAAAATTGCACCCGCTTCCAGCGAAATCGCGGTAAAAT
>NC_046662.1:5267346-5273719 GCF_010883055.1 Belonocnema kinseyi | reverse complement strand
CCGCAAGTGTTCTAGCATATTGTTGACACGCAGGGATGCTTTTTAGGCTCTTAGCAAGTGAAAGCTTGGCACCTCCAAGAGCGCCGATGATAAGGACGATCATTTTAACAGAATATTTTGGGTACAATCGTTGCAACTCCCTTATAAGGTTTCGATACCTCTCTTTCTTTTCATTCTCCTTGGCTATGATGTTTTTGTCAGCTGGTGCCGAAAATTCGATAACGAACATGGTTCGCTTCTCGAAGTCAAGAAGAACCATGTCAGGCCTCGAGTGAGCAACAGAAACAATTGTCGAGAATATAAAGTTCCAGTATATACGGCACTTCTCATTCTCGACAATTGACTCAATTTCCCTAGGATTAATATTTATTAATATTTATATATATAGTATTAATATTTATAGAGTTTATATTTTATACTTGAAGTGACATAACCTCAAAATACACGCATTAAAGAGGCGCGCGAAGTATTCAAATCATGAGAAACACCAGGCCCAGCATCGAAATCTGGAAATATTAAAATCCCAATCTCTTCATTTTATTTCAAAGCAGATAGAGATATAAATAGAACCGTTGAAGTGTTCCGACAGGCAATCGTGCACCTTCGAGTTTTCAAATTCAGAAGAGGAGAAATGGGTTGCGCGCGCAACCCAGGCATTTATATCGTCTCCTACCATATTCACACGGACATAGACGTGTAATAGTGTTGGACCACGTCTCGTTTCAGATCTGGGATCACTGATGGAACGTCCCTGAAACGTGTAAAATGTGCGCCTCTTGGGAAGGATGTAAACAAAAATTACCCTTATTGTTAGTAATATTAATAAATATTACGTAAACCTCCAGAAACAAGTAAAAATTGATGTCAGTTCATAATATGGTTATCATATTAGAGGAAAGTATACGCTATACTAAAAAATAACATTCATTCTAACCTATCTCTCATGGTGTACGAGATAAATGCTTACATTTTCTTTTCGGTTTATTCAGACAGTGAAACTGCTGCATTTTGTTTAATTGGTAAATTTTCATGAAAATCAGTAAGGTGGTTTTTTTTAAATCGTATAATAAAAATTGAAGGTCGAAATTCCAAAATTTTAAAAAGCAACGATAATTTTAGAAATTCAAAATTGAATAATAATTGAAAATGAATCAATTTGGAAATTTAATTAAAATTGCCGATTATGATTGAAATCAGTACAAAGTTGTTTTTTTTAAAGCAGAATAAGAACTTGAGACCGAAATTCAAAAAAGCAACCGAAATTTTGGAAATTCATTTTAATTGACCGATTTCTATCAAAACTCGGTATGGGGGAGTTGTCTTTAATCGTAGAATACAAATCTGAGATTGACATTAAAAATTTTTAAAAGTTGACTTACATTTTTTCAATTTTATTATTTCGTAAATTTCCAATAAATTCAGTAAAAGGAGGTTCTCATATGAATCTACCAATTTGATAAAAAAACTCAAAATTTCATTAAAGTTTTTCAATTTTGTTTCAAAATTCGTATTTCATGCTCGAGAAATCCTTTGGTTATGACTTTTATGGAATGCTACCGATTTATTAAAATTTTCAAAATTTGAGTTTAATTTTGGAATTTTTACCATAAAACGCCATTCTAAAAAAAAACATCTAGTCATGGCTTGCAAGCAAATCTACCAATTTAATGAACTTTTTAAGAATTGAGGCAAATTTCTTCCTCGTACCAACTTTCGGGAAAATCTATTAATTTAATCAAATTTCTTAAATCTGAAACAAATAATTCAATAAAATTTTCAAAATTTGAGTGAAATTTTGGAATTTCCACCCCAATTTTGTGTTCTGTAACTCGCAGAATCACCTGGTTCTGAAATTCTACCTATTTAAAAAAATATTTAAAATTTCATTCAATTTTTTGAATTTTTACTCCAAATCCATATTTTGGGACTCGAAAACCTCCTTGGTTAAGACTTTCATAAAAACCTACCGATCTATCAAAAAAATTGAATTTGAAGTATATTTTGGAATTCTGGCCACATGGTATTACGCATCTGTGACGTATCTGTCTCAAACGGACTTTCACAAAAACACCCAATTAAATAAAAATATTGATATATTAAAATAACCTTACATTTTTTAATTTTAATTTTAAATTTGTATTCAATTAAAATTTTTTTTTTTGTTATTTTAAATTTTGGGGACCAAAATTTTCGTCAACGCTACCAAATATCAGTTTTTAAAAAATAAGAACCTTCAAAACAAAGATGAATTTTCAAATTCCTCAGCGTTGTATACTCAATCAAACCAAATTTCTTTCCAATCAAGAAGATTAATTTTCTACAAAAAAGACAAATTTTCAACAAAACACATGGAGTTTCAACAAAATAGTTAAATTTTTATACAAAAAAGATAATTTTTCAAACCAAACAATTTAATTTTTACCTAAAAAAGTTCATTTTCAATTAAAAATAGAATAGTTATTCTTAAAGTTGCAAAAATGAATTTATATACAAAGAAAAACAAGAATCTCCACCAAAACAGTTGAGTTTTGAACTAAAAATAATTACTGATAAAATTTCTACATATTCAACAAAATAGGTAAATCCTCATCTAAAACAGATGAAGTTTAATTCAATTATTGGAATTTTCAGTTAAGCAAATTAATTTTTAACAACAACAAAAAAACTAATTTTTAAACAATTAGTTTATTTTAATTCTCAACGTTCTCAGTTTTGTATCCTCAATTAAGGGCATGTGACACAGCTAAATACCTATATTACCGACCTCACTTTTTTTGTTCACTGAATGTTTTTTTGAACCTAAGAACTTTTTTTGTAAATAAAATATCGACCTGAAACTTTGGAAACTGTATTAGAGTACAATAAAGTACGTTTAGGTACTACATTTTGGTAGGAACTTCACTGAAAATTATCTCATCTTTTTTCTGAACCTCGACATTTTTTGAACGTTCGAACTTTTTTTATACATAAAATATCAGTCTCAAACTTTGAAAAATGCAAGAGCTGAAAGAAAACTACGTTTAAGTACAAAGCTTAATGATAAAAGATGTAACAAAAATTTGAACTATCAATTCCATCGGCATCAGCCGGTAACGTTGTACACGAAAATACGAACCCTCTAGAGCCTCGTCTAGTGGCCGCCAGGGTTCGTATTTTCATGTACAACGTTACCGGCTGATGCCGATGGAATTGATAGTTGAAATATATTTTTTTTATTTCTTTTATTATTATGATTTGTACTTGAACGTAGTTTCCTTTCGGCTCTTGCATTTCTCAAAGTTTGAGACTGATATTTTATGTATGAAAAAAATTCGAACGTTCAAAAAATGTCGAGGTTCAGAAAAAAGATAAAATAATTTTCAGTGAAGTTCCTACCAAAATGCAGTACCTAAACGTACTTTATTGTACTCTAATACATTTTCCAAAGTTTCAGCTCGATATTTTATTTACAAAAAAAGTTCTTACGTTCAAAAAAACATTCAGTGAACTGAAAAAGTGAGGTTGGTAATATAGGTATTTAGCTGTGTCACATGCCCTCAAACTAAATTTCTTTTACGCCAAGAAAAATTCGTTATTCACGAGAGAAAAGAATTTTCAACCAAATACTTCGATTTTCTTTCAAAATAATTTTTAATTTTAAAACCCTAAAAGAAACGATTTTTTAACCCAGAGAAATTATTTTTAAACAAAATAGTTGAATTTTCAATAATATAATTAAACTTGCAACCAGAAAAGATGGATTTTCAACAAGAGTTCAACTGTCAACCAAGTAGGAGAACTTTCAGCTACATAACATGAATTTTCCAACGAAAAGTGCAATGCAAACAAAAAAAAAACTTTAAATCAAGAACTATTGATATAAATATAAAATACAAATTTTCAGCAAAAGAGTATTTTCAATAAGAAAACATCAATTCTTCATGAAAAATAGTATAGTTGAATTTTTAGTAAAAAATTAATGTTATCTTCCCAAACATGGACAGAGAAAAATTCTGCCCCAGCTACCTGCGTACGTTTCCACCTGTACGTGGCTTCCCCCCATTCAGTCGTACTGTTGCCACCGAGCATGGTCAGCGGGAGTCCTATGTACTTAATGATGGCTCAAGTACAGAATATTATATTTTTGTAATTTAGCAATTGGTAATTTACAAATATAATATTCAAAATCTGGAAATAATGCTGATTTCCACGATATGTTATTTTACTTAAAAAATGATTGTTCAAGTTTTTCTGAATTTTCTGGAAAATATTTAAGTGTATTTTACTCGAATTAAGTGCAGTATCTTCAGTTTATTGGTGCAGTAATTTACTTAACTTGGAGAAATTCCGAAAGCTAAAATTTGACTAGATGTGGAAACTTATTAGTTAATATAATTCTAGTTTGTTTCTTAAACAATCGCATTTTATTAAATTACCCTTAAATAATTTTATACTTTTAGTGCAAAAGTATTAATAGTCTCAATCCTGGTCTGATTCGGAAACTATCATCAGTCACCATACATTTTGTTTATTGCGTAACCAATCACGTTGCAAACAAATTATCCAATTTGGTTATAAAAGTTGGAAAAAATCACAAATCAAAATTAAATTCCCAAACTACAGGTATGAATAATAGAAAGTTGTGCTAACTAAAATACTCAATTGTAAGAATAATTTTGACCTTTTTTTATTAGTGAACCAATACACAAAATTGTTTATGTTTGTTAACGAGTTTCCAAATTGGACTAGGAACGAGACTATTAATACTTTTACGCGGGGAGTGTGAAGTTAGTTAAGGATAATTTTAAAGAATGCGATTGTTTGAAAAACAAACCAAAATTATATTAGTTACTAAATTTTCAAATCTAGTTAAATTTTAGCTTCCGGAATTTCCCCGCGGTAGATAAAATATTGCATTAATATATAATGATTATATAATTTAATTATTTATAACAAGCTGTATTTCGTCGGCTTTGTCCCTCACAGGAGGGCAAAGCCGACTAAAGCTTTTTATGAAAGTCAAAACATTTAAAGATAAAAAATTAAAATGGTTCGATTCTGTGGTATTTTATGTACTGAAAAAATTACTTTGAAAGATATCCAACGAGAAGAATAAGTTATTTTGAATAAAAATGGAGATAGCTGTAATATAACCTCTTATTCGTTCACATTCTACTAGAAACGGACTTTACTCAATGTTTCTACCGTACCAAAACAAGAAAACTGCATACCGACCGGACTGATAATAATAATTTTTAATAGTTTCTTCCATGTAGCCCACAAGCTAAGTGGCTGTTCTACATTGCCGATCGATTATCGACGAAACTTGTGACACGTGTATAACCTAAGAACTTGTAAATATTATTTTCGTCGGGTCTGCCCCCCTCGCCCGGTCTCATTTATGAGATTGTATATATTTTGGACTTGAATTACGTCTAATTATTATAATTAGATTATGTTATATTGTTTTATCTGTCAAAATATCAAATTTTCATACTGTAAATATCGTCATTAAAGTTGGAAGCTTTATATTTCTGTCAGCGAAATTTCCATTCTTTCATGGTATAAACTGTTTTCTGTATAATTTTTCTTTTGCAACGTCAATTTTAAAGATTTTAGTAAGTAACACTATCTCCCTGATAAAATAGATTTATTTTATGCAAAGTAGATCTGAAATTGTTAAATAATAGCCATGCTATAAGGAAAATCACCTTTGCCCCACTGGTTGGCGCTCCTCCTTACCCTATTCATAAAAATTTATTCTTTAATTTTCAACTTTTTAAATCAAACAAAATATCATTAGAATCGTTATAATTCGCAGATTTGGTATATTAAACATGTAGATTCCTAAGTGCTGAATTACAAAAATGTTATATTACCAGTTTAGTCCTCATTAAGTACAAAGAACTCTCGCTGACCAGGCTCTTGAAACTGTAATTTTTCCTCAAATTTTTTTAAATCCGGCCAAGTTATGAAACTTCTTCTAAAAATGTTCCAGATTCTATTTTGAAATTTTTTAAATATATTTTTTAAGAATAATTTTAAAAAAAAATCATTTTTATTTTTCCCAGGAATTTCGATAAAAATTGTATTCTCCCGAAATCTTACAAAATGCTTTGGAAAGATTCTAAATGTTGTTTTCGGAATGTTTTTAAATCTTCCAGTTTTCAATTAATAATTGACTAAACATTTTTTCAGTTTTTAATGAAAATTATGTTTGGTGTAAAATTTATTTCTTTGTTTGAAAATTCCTCAATCTCTAATATTTTGGTGGAAATTCATGTATTTTGTTAAACAAACTTTGTTTGTTTAGAACACATTTTTTTAATCGAAGACTCGTTATTTTAACAACAACAAATTTATTTCTTTGACTTAAAGTTTCACTGTTTTTTTT